>NC_142184.1:0-152500 GCF_026936395.1 Plectropomus leopardus | reverse complement strand
TTACCTGATGATATTGATGATATTGATGATATGGATATTGATGATATTGATTACGCTGATGATATTTGTCTCCTTTTCTTCAGTCCAGCTGTACGACTGCTCAGCCGGCCAATCGGATTGCTCTCAGTGCAGGGCGGTACCTCAGGAGTACGGCTGCGTGTGGTGCTCAGGAAGCCCCGCCCCCAGCTGTGTCTATAACCAGTCCTGTAGCAGCTCACCTGCAGACACCTGCCCACCCCCTCAGGTCTCACAGGTGAGTCTGACGCTCACCCTGCGCTCCAGTACCCATACTACCGTGCTATTCAGTACGCCAGAAAAAGATTGAGTATGTCCCAGTACGAAGTATGTGAAATGCAGTATGCCATAAATACCAGGATGTCCGACTGCGTCCGGCCGGATTTTGCAGTCTGCAAGTCAGCGTGCTTTTCTGGCTATTCTTACCCACAATCCTCTGCGCAGCTGCAGCTTCGTTACGTCTTGACAGCTGACAGAAGACATTAGGACATTAGGGGCCCGATGACCAGTCACATGGTCATAATAGAATATTTATAGTTTATATGAACAAAATAAATCATTCAGATAAAAACCAACAAAAATAAATGAAAATCAGTGACAGACAGAAGCACGTGGAGGCTAATAAACCAGCATGTACTGTATATGTACTACAGTACACCGTGTATACAGTTACAACTTTAGGGTTAAACGTTGTTACGTAACGGAAGCAGAGCTCTCCGGGTTAACCTCCATCTCTGCTGAGTTTGGCAAATGTCGATTTGTTTTATCTCCATGGTAACAGTTATATGAGAGAGAGGGTCAAAGTTCAGGGCGCAGTATTATGAAGAAGTACTATGTCCTGAGTGTGCTGTACTGTACGCAACAGTGTGTACTTTGTAAGCGCAGCCAGAGTACCTAACAAAGTACACAGAGACAGAACGTGATTCTGAACGCACCCACAGTGTGTGTGTGTGTGTGTGTGTGTGTGTGTGTGTGTGTGTGTGTGTGTGTGTGTGTGTGTGTGTGTGTGTGTGTGCGTGCAGGTGCGTCCTGTCTCCGGTCCTCTGGAGGGCGGAGTCATGGTGACCATCACAGGATCAAACCTGGGCATGAAGTACCAGGATGTGGTGGGCGGAGTCACAGTGGCAGGTGTTCTGTGTACAGTCCAACCTGAAGGATACCAGATCTCCACTAGGTAACACACACACACACACTCACGTACACACACACTGTAACGTACACACACACTGTAACACACACACACACACTGTAACACACACACACACGTAAACACACACACACACACACACACTGTAACGTACACACACACAATAATGCACACACACTGTAACACACACTGTAAGGCACACAGTGAAACAAACAGTTCTGAATAACTTGCATTTACCTGTGTGTGTCTGTGTGTGTGTGTGTCTGTGTGTGTGTGTGTGTGTGTGTGTGTGTGTGTGTGTGTGTGTGTGTGTGTGTGTGCATGTTTCACTGTGTGTGTGTGTGTCTGTGTCTGTGTCTGTGTGTGTGCATGTTTCACTGTGTGTGTCTGTGTCTGTGTGTGTGTGCATGTTTCACTGTGTGTGTCTGTGTCTGTGTGTGTGTGCATGTTTCACTGTGTGTGTGTGTGTGTGTGTGTCTGTGTCTGTGTGTGTGTGTGTGCATGTTTCACTGTGTGTGTGTGTGTGTCTGTGTCTGTGTGTGTGCATGTTTCTCTGTGTGTGTGTGTGTGTGTGTGTGTCTGTGTCTGTGTGTGTGTGCATGTTTCACTGTGTGTGTCTGTGTCTGTGTGTGTGTGCATGTTTCACTGTGTGTGTCTGTGTGTGTGTGTGTGCATGTTTCACTGTGTGTGTGTGTGTGTGTGTCTGTGTCTGTGTGTGTGCATGTTTCACTGTGTGTGTGTGTGTGTGTGTGTGCCTGTGCGTGTGCATTTTTCACTGTGTGTGTGTGTGTGTGTGTTTGTGTGTACATGTGTACGTGTGTGTGTGTGTGTGTTTAGGGTTGTGTGTGAGCTGCAGTCCAGCGGGAGGCAGAGGGAGGGGCCTGTCCTGGTTACCGTGGGAATGACTACGCCTGGCAGGTCGACACAGATCTTCACGTATCAGGTGAGAGGGACAACTGTCCTCTTCTGGAGTGTCCTTCTGTCCTTCAAGCATCTCCACAGACTCTCTGAAGAACCAATCAGACGGCAGCTTCATGTGTCCGCAGAGTGTGATTTTAAATATCATGCCGTCACCATGGAAACTAACACAACAGTGTAACATGTAACATTATTTGCCAGCAGCTTTGTGTAAACAATAACAATGACATCACACGTGTTAGAGATCACCTCCTCTCTGAAGGAGTCCAGGTGTGTTAGAGATCACCTCCTCTCTGAAGGAGTCCAGGTGTGTTAGAGATCACCTCCTCTCTGAAGGAGTCCAGGTGTGTTAGAGATCACCTCCTCTCTGAAGGAGTCCAGGTGTGTTAAAGATCCTCCTGGTCTCCTCAGGACCCTCAGCTCCTGGACCTGGTCCCTGATAAAGGTCCAGTCTCTGGAGGAACCAGGCTGACCATCAGAGGACGACAGCTGCTGACGGGACAGAAGACAGACCTGAGCGCCTTTCTGGGACCACAGCCCTGTTACATGTGAGTACTACATATACTACTACTACTACTACTACTACTACTACTACCACAGCCCTGTTACATTTGAGTACTACATATACTACTACTACTACTACTACTACTACTACTACCACAGCCCTGCTACATGTGAGTACTACAAATACGACTACTACTACAGCCCTACTTCATGTAATAGTATTACTACAAATACTACTACTGATACTGTTGTTGCCTCAGAGTTGATCTCTGGCTCCACCTGCTGGACACTGATATGTTTACATCCTGTCTTTGGTTTCCTCCTTCTGTCCTTTCGCCATCACTCTGTGTGTCTGTGTCTCCTTTTTTGTCTTCTCTCGCCTTCTCTCCTCTCTCCTTGACTCTATGTGTCTGTGTCTCCTCTCTTCTCTCCTTGCCTCCTTCTCTCCTCTCCTTCTCTCCTTGTCTCTGTCTCCTTCCCTCTTGGCTCCTCATCTCCCCATCTCCTCAACTCCTTGTCTCCTCTCTTGTCTCCTGTCTGTCTCCTGTCTTGTCTCCTGCCTGTCCTCTCAGAGTGGAGGAGTTGACAGACTCCCAGTTGGTGTGTCAGACTGGCTCCAGTTCTCAGATTGGGGAGGTTCCTCTGCGGGTTCTGTTTGGGAAGGCGGAGAGAACGGTTGCTAACGTGATGTTCCGTTACCTTGACGACCCCGTCATCACCGATGCCTCCCCTGCCGAGAGCTTTTATGCGTAAGAACCCATTCACCTATCACTGATCAATAACGCAATCACTCATCAATAACCTGATCACTGATCAATAACCCGATCGCCTATCAAGAACCTGATCACCCCTAAATAACCTGATCACCCCTCAATAATCCGATGACCCATCAATAACCCGATCACTTATCAATAACCTAATTACTCATCAATAACCCGATCACCCATTCCTAACGAGATCACTTCCTGTCCTCAGCGGTGGCCGTGTCGTCATGGTGACGGGCAGGAACCTCGGCGTCGTGCAGCAGCCAATCATAGCGGTGTGGGTGGAGCCTGTGGAGGTCCAGAGGGTCAGACGGAGGAGACGATTGGCTCTGCTCAAGGCCCGACGACAGCTGGTCTTCAACAGCTCCATGACGACGGTAAGAGCCAATCAGAGAGCGTCCGCAGACAGAGACAGTCAGAAAAGCTGCGGTGTAACTACAGACTGACGTGTCTGTAGTGACTGTGTGTGTGAATGCTGCATGTTGAAAAGCTGCGGTGCTGAAGTCAATGTGTGAGAAGAAGGTGAAGAAACAGCAGCTGCTCAGAGAGCTTCGAACATCCGAGAAAAGTTTATGTTACAGACGAGGACTTCACAGATGTTCAGCTGAGTGTGTGTTACTGTGTGTTACTGTGTGTTACTGTGTGTTACTGTGTGTGCGTGTGTGTTACTGTGTGTTACTGTGTGTTACTGTGTGTTACTGTGTGTGTGTTACTGTGTGTTACTGTGTGTTACTGTGTGTTACTGTGTGTTACTGTGTTACTGTGTGTGTGTTACTGTGTGTTACTGTGTGTTACTGTGTGTGTGTGTGTGTTACTGTGTGTTACTGTGTGTTACTGTGTGTTACTGTGTGTGTGTTACTGTGTGTTACTGTGTGTGTGTGTGTGTTACTGTGTGTTACTGTGTATTACTGTGTGTGTGTGTTACTGTGTGTTACTGTGTGTTACTGTGTTACTGTGTGTGTGTTACTGTGTGTTACTGTGTGTGTGTGTGTGTGTTACTGTGTGTTACTGTGTATTACTGTGTGTGTGTGTTACTGTGTGTTACTGTGTGTTACTGTGTTACTGTGTGTGTGTTACTGTGTGTTACTGTGTGTTACTGTGTGTTACTGTGTGTGTGTTACTGTGTGTTACTGTGTGTTACTGTGTTACTGTGTTACTGTGTGTGTGTTACTGTGTGTTACTGTGTGTTACTGTGTGTTACTGTGTGTTACTGTGTTACTGTGTGTGTGTTACTGTGTGTTACTGTGTGTTACTGTGTGTGTGTGTGTTACTGTGTGTTACTGTGTGTTTGTGTGTGTTTGTGTGTGTGTGTTTCTGTGTGTTTGTGTGTGTTTCTGTGTGTGTGTGTGTTACTGTGTGTTACTGTGTATTACTGTGTGTGTGTGTTACTGTGTGTTACTGTGTGTTACTGTGTGTGTGTGTTACTGTGTGTTACTGTGTGTTACTGTGTGTGTGTTTCTGTGTGTGTCTGTGTGTTTGTGTGTGTGTGTGTTACTGTGTGTTACTGTGTGTTGCTGTGTGTGTGTGTTACTGTGTGTTACTGTGTGTGTGTGTGTGTGTGTGTGTGTGTGTGTGTGTGTGTGTGTGTGTGTGTGTGTGTTACTGTGTGTGTGTGTGTGTGTGTGTGTTACTGTGTTACTGTGTGTGTGTGTGTGTGTGTGTGTGTGTGTGTGTGTGTGTGTGTGTGTGTGTGTGTGTGTGTGTGTGTGTGTGTGTGTGTGTGTGTGTGTGTGTTACTGTGTGTTACTGTGTGTGTGTTACTGTGTGTTACTGTGTGTTGCTGTGTGTGTGTGTGTGTCTGTGTGTGTGTGTGTGTGTGTGTGTGTGTGTGTTACTGTGTGTGTGTGTGTGTGTGTGTGTGTGTGTGTGTGTGTTACTGTGTGTGTGTGTGTGTGTGTGTGTGTGTGTGTGTGTGTGTGTGTGTGTGTGTGTGTGTGTGTGTGTGTGTGTGTGTGTGTGTGTGTGTGTGTGTGTGTGTGTGTGTGTGTGTGTGTGTGTGTGTGTGTGTGTGTGTGTGTGTGTTACTGTGTGTGTGTGTTGGATCTGTCATGTAACTTCAGTTGTTTTAGAGTTAATAGATAATAAAATAATAACAGGTTAACGTCTGTCGTCTGTTTCTGTCTCTCTCTCTCTCTCCGTCCATCTGTCTGTCTTTCAGGTGACAGAACGCTGCTCTGTCCTGTCGTCCTCTCAGATGACGTGTCTCACCCCTTCAGTGTCCCCAGATGTCAAAGTGAAGGGCGTCTGGTTTCAGCTGGACAACGTCAGAGTCCACTACGAGACAATCAAGGTACCTGTCTGTCTGTCCATCTGTCCGCCTGTCTCTGTGTCTCCTGGTGTCAGAATCTGAATGGAGCTTCAGTAGAAATTTCCAGTGATGGTCAGCAGCTGATGGAGAAACCCGTCTGTCCGGCTGTCTGTCTGTCTGTCTGTCCGTCTGTCCGTCTGTCTCTCAGGGTAAGAGCTTCACATATTATCCGAACCCGGAGTTCTTCCCTCTGAACAGAGACGCGCCAGACGCTCCGTATCGCTTCAAACCAGGAGGAGTCATTGCTGTCGAGGTATGTCTCTGTCCTCTGACCTCTGTCCTTTGTTCTCGGACCTCTTTCCTGTGACTGACCTGTGTGTGTCTCCATGGTGATGGCCAGGGTCAGGACCTGACGCGTGCCATGTCCAGACAGGAAGTGAGAGCTCGTCTCGGGGACCAGGAATGTGAGGTGAAGACGCTAGACAACACTCACCTTTACTGTGAGCCTCCAGAGACACAACCACAGAGCATGGACAGCGGGGACAGCCTACCCAGCCTCAGGGTAAGACATTGAGAGACACAAACAGAAACACACACACACACACACACACACACACACACACACACACACACACACACACACACACAGTGTATATAAACACCTGTCCTCTCTTCTGTCTGTCTCTCGTGTCTGTCTCCTGTATGTCTCTTCTGTCCTCTCTCCTGTGTGTCTTTCCTGTCTGTCTCTCCTTCCTGTCTCTCCTGTCTGTCTCTCCTGTGTGTCTCTCCTGTCTGTCTCTCCTGTGTGTCTCTTCTGTCTGTTTGTCCTGTGTGTCTCTCCTGTGTGTCTCTTCTGTCTCTTTGTCCTGTGTGTCTCTCCTGTCTGTCTCTCCTGTGTGTCTCTCCTGTGTGTCTCTCCTTTGTGTCTCTCCTGTTTGTTTGTCCTGTGTGTCTCTCCTGTGTGTCTCTTCTGTCTGTTTGTCCTGTGTGTCTCTCCTGTATGTCTCTTCTGTCCTCTCTCCTGTGTGTCTTTCCTGTCTGTCTCTCCTGTCTGTCTCTCCTGTGTGTCTCTCCTGTCTGTCTCTCCTGTGTGTCTCTTCTGTCTGTTTGTCCTGTGTGTCTCTCCTGTGTGTCTCTTCTGTCTGTTTGTCCTGTGTGTCTCTCCTGTCTGTCTCTCCTGTGTGTCTCTCCTGTGTGTCTCTCCTTTGTGTCTCTCCTGTTTGTTTGTCCTGTGTGTCTCTCCTGTGTGTCTCGTCTGTCTGTTTGTCCTGTGTGTCTCTCCTGTGTGTCTCACCTGTTTGTTTGTCCTGTGTGTCTCACCTGTGTGTCGCTCCTTTGTGTCTATCCTGTCTGTTTGTCCTGTGTGTCTCTCCTTTGTGTCTCTCCTGTCTGTTTGTCCTGTGTGTCTCTCCTGTCTGTTTGTCCTGTGTGTCTCTCCTGTGTGTCTCTCCTATCTGTTTGTCCTGTGTGTCTCTCCTGTCTGTTTGTCCTGTGTGTCTCTCCTTTGTGTCTCTCCTGTCTGTTTGTCCTGTGTGTCTCTCCTGTGTGTCTCTCCTTTGTGTCTCTTCTGTCTGTTTGTCCTGTGTGTCTCTCCTTTGTGTCTCTCCTGTCTGTTTGTCCTGTGTGTCTCTCCTGTGTGTCTCAGGTGCTGATGGGGAACCTGCAGGTGGATCTGGGTCTGGTTCAGTATGACAGTGACTCTCTTCCTGTCGTCCCATTGGCTGCTCAGATTGGTCTGGGGGCGGGAGCAGCTGTCATTATCCTGTCAGTGCTGGTCGTCATCCTCATGTACAGGTACCAGTCCATGGCGCCATGCCACTGCAAGCCACGCCACAAGCAGACAAGACGAGACATGCCACAACAAGACGTGATACAACACGCCACGCAACGACATGTCATAAGACACACACACCACGACACGAAAAGACATGCCCCGCCAAGCCACAGCAGATAAGACACAACAGGACAAGACAAGACACGGCATGACATGGCATGACACTGCAGGACACGACACGACACCACATGACACACCACAACAAGACATGACATGACACGACACAACATGAAAAGACACAACATGTCAGCCACAACAAGACATGACAAGACACAACACGACACACCGCAAGACATGACACGACACTACATGACACGACAAGATATGACACGACATGACAAGACACAACATGCCACACCACAACAAGACAAGACATGACACTGACGTGTGTGTGTTTGTGTATGTGTTTGTTTGTTTGCTTACAGGAGGAAGAGTAAACAGGCACTAAGAGACTATAAGAAGGTTTTACTGCAGCTGGAGACTCTGGAGATAAACGTGGGAGACCAGTGTCGCAAGGAGTTCACCGGTACATGATCCAGACCAATCCAGACTGAACCAGACCCATCCAGACAGATCCAGACAGTACCAGACTGATCCAGACCAAACCAGACTGAGCCTGACTGATCCAGGCTGATCCAGACTGAATCAGACTAATCCAGACTGAGGTAGACTGATCCAGACTGAGGTAGACTGATCCAGACTGATGCAGACTAATCCAGACTGAGGTAGACTGATCCAGACTGATGCAGACTGACTGATCCAGACTGATGCAGACTGACCAGACTGATCCTAACTGAGGTAGACTGATCCAGACTGATGCAGACTGACGAGACTGAGGTAGACTCATCCAGACTGATGCAGACTGACCAGACTGATCCTGACTGAGGTAGACTGATCCAGACTGACCAGACTGATCCTGACTGAGGTAGACTCATCCAGACTGATGCAGACTGACCAGACTGATCCTGACTGAAGTAGACTGATCCAGACTGATGCAGACTGACAAGACTGATCCTGACTGAGGTAGACTCATCCAGACTGATGCAGACCTATGTAGACGGATCCAGGCTGATTCAGACTGATGCAGACTGAATCAGACTGATGCAGACTGACCAGACTGATCCAGACTGAGGTAGACTGACCAGACTCATCCAGACTGATGCAGATTGACCGGACTGATCCTGACTGAGGTAGACTGACCAGACTGATGCAGACTGATGTGGACGGATCCAGATGGATCCAGACTGATCCAGACTGATGCAGACTGATCCAGACTGATGCAGACTGGTCCAGTAGCAGCTCAGTGAATATTTTTAGAAACAGATCTGTTTTGTTCAGTCTTTCAGCGACATTCTGATTTTCACTCTTTGCATGGCTGCAGCAGCAGTTCTGTAAACTATTTGTTCTCGCTGGTTTTATGTCTGATGGTTTTGTGTCTGATGGTTTTGTGTCTGATGGTTTTGTGTCTGCTGGTTTTGTGTCTGATGGTTTTTTGTCTGATGGTTTTGTGTCTGATGGTTTTATGTCTGATGGTTTTGTGTCTGATGGTTTTGTGTCTGATGGTTTTGTGTCTGATGGTTTTGTGTCTGATGGTTTTGTGTCTGCTGGTTTTGTGTCTAATGGTTTTGTGTCTGATGGTTTTATGTCTGCTGGTTTTGTGTCTGATGGTTTTTTGTCTGATGGTTTTGTGTCTGATGGTTTTGTGTCTGATGGTTTTATATCTGATGGTTTTGTGTCTGATGGTTTTGTGTCTGATGGTTTTATGTCTGCTGGTTTTGTGTCTGATGGTTTTGTGTCTGATGGTTTTGTGTCTGATGGTTTTGTGTCTGATGGTTTTGTGTCTGATGGTTTTGTGTCTGATGGTTTTGTGTCTGCTGGTTTTGTGTCTGATGGTTTTGTGTCTGATGGTTTTGTGTCTGATGGTTTTATGTCTGATGGTTTTGTGTCTGATGGTTTTATGTCTGCTGGTTTTGTGTCTGATGGTTTTGTGTCTGATGGTTTTGTGTCTGATGGTTTTATGTCTGATGGTTTTGTGTCTGATGGTTTTGTGTCTGATGGTTTTATGTCTGCTGGTTTTGTGTCTGATGGTTTTGTGTCTGATGGTTTTGTGTCTGATGGTTTTATGTCTGATGGTTTTGTGTCTGATGGTTTTTTTTTGATATTCTGATGTGAAGTTTCAGTTTTTGTGTGTTTTGTGTTTTTGTGTTCTACAGTTTTCAGGTTCAGCTCTCTGCTGACTGAATGTGTGAACGCTGCGGTATGAATAAAGTTTCTTCTTCTTCTGGTGTGCAGACCTAATGACGGAGATGATGGACCTGAGCAGTGACGTGGGGGGACCAGGACTCCCCCTGCTGGACTACAGGACCTACGCAGAGCGAGTCTTCTTCCCCGGACAGCAGGTGGCGCCACTGAGCCGCCAGCTGGACCTGCCAGAGTCGCGGCGGCAGACGGTGGAGCAGGGCCTGCAGCAGCTCAACAACCTGCTCAACAACAGGCTCTTCCTCACCAGGGTGTGTGTGTGTGTGGGGGGGGGGTTAGGTGATGTCGCCGTGACCTCCTGACCTGCAGGTGACGTGTGTTGTGTATCTGTGTCTCAGTTCATCCACACGCTGGAGGCCCAGCAGGGCTTCTCTCAGAGGGACCGCGGCTACGTGGCCAGCCTGCTCACCATGGCACTGCACGACAAGCTAGAGTACTTCACTGAAGTCATGAAGAGTCTGCTCCAGGACCTGGTCCAGCAGTATGTCGCCAAAAACCCCAAACTCATGCTGCGCCGGTACGTAAGATAAATGCACCCTCACCTGAGGAGCCAAGTCCACCTGTCCCCGTCCACTGCAGGACGAAAATCAGCCACACAGAGAGTGACAAATAAAAATTAGCTGAACAGAAAGTGAAAAATAAAAATCTGCCAAAAAAAGAGGGAAAAATAAAAATCTGCCAAAAAAAGAGTGAAAAATAAAAATCAGCTGAAATAAAGCAAAAGATAATAATGAGCCACACACAGAGTGAAAAATAAAAATCAGCTGAACAGAGATTCAAACCAGATGACTTCACATCCTGCAGAAAATGCATGTGAATGCTGAAAGCTGCACGGAATCTCAAAGCATCGCTTCATGCAAAATTATGAGACAAATTGCCTTAAAACACGGCTCCCAGGGTCATGGAAAACCTGGAAACATTATGGAATTTCATAATCGCCTGTTCTAGGCCTGGAAAAGTCATGGAACTAGTGAAAAGTTTTTTAAAAAATGTGATAAATGTAAGATAATGGTGGATTTATTTTCTGTAGCGTTAATGTGTGGTTACTTCCAACAGCATTTTGTTCATTTTTTCTGTTTTTTTCTTTAAATGGCTGGATTTTGTAATTTTTTTTTACAAAATGTGGATTTCCAAACCTGCGGGCCCTTGGGTATTTTGGATCCTTGAAAAGTGCTTGAAAAGTTTTCAAGTTCGTCTCTCAGCTCTGGCTGCAGCCCGTCAGTGTGAACGTCAATGGGAAGTTCATCATCAGCCCAAATGCAGAAATGCAGAAATGTTCAAAACGTTCAACTCTTCATTTGTGGTTTTATTAGCAGAACAAATTTCAGAACCTACACAGTCTGTTTTTTTGCATTAAAAAACAAAATAAATGTAGTCTCTGCTCAGTTACGGAGCAGATTGAGCTGATGGAGGTGAGTGTGAGGGAAGTTTAATGAGACAATTTCAGCATGAAGAAACTCTGCAGAGAGATAAAGGACAGAGTCGTCTGCGTAGAGATGAACATTCACTCAGAGAAAAGGACAAAACCCTGAGGAACTCAGAGGACTGAGAATAATCAGTCTGACCTGTGTGTATCTCTGTCTGTCTGTCTGTCTGTCTGTGTCTCTCTGTCTATCTGTCTTTCAGGACAGAGACAGTTGTAGAGAAGATGTTGACCAACTGGATGTCCATTTGTCTCTACTCCTTCCTCAAGGTAAATGCTTCTCTGTCTCTCTGTAGAAACTTACCTGTCTCCGTCTGCATCCCCTCTGCCTGTCTCATTCATCTATCTGTCTCTCTGTCTGTCTGTCCATCAGGAGGTGGCAGGGGAGCCTCTCTACATGCTCTACAGAGCCATCAAGTATCAGGTGGACAAAGGACCTGTGGACATGGTGACGGGGAAAGCCAAACGGACACTGAACGACAGCCACCTGCTGCGAGAGGACGTCGACTACTGTGCTATGGTAACCGTGGCAGGACACAAAGAGACAGACAAGTACACCTGGGCACACCTGGACACACTTGGGTACACCTGGGGACAACAGGTGACCCCTGGGTACACCTGGGGACACCTTGGTAATATCAGTCAGTGATGATGAGACAACCTGACAAACTGTAAAACAACAACAGTGGAAGAGACGGTGGAAAAGACATTTTTACTGTCTGTCAAAAAGATGAAAGTAACATGTCCTTTCCACTGTCCCATTGAATGTCCCTGTGTCTCTGTCCTTTTGTCCCTGCCTTGTGTCTCTGTGTCCCTGTGTTGCTGTCTCTGTGTCCCTGTCCCTGTGTCTCTATCTCTGTCTCTGTCTCTGTCCCTGTGTCCCTTTGTCCCTTTGTCCCTGCGTCTCTGCCCCTGTGTCCCTGTCCCTCAGACTCTGACAGTGTTGGTGAAGAATGGAGTTGAAGTTCAGCCCTGTCCTGTTAAAGTGCTCGACACAGACACCATCACACAGGTAGGTACCTGTCTGTCTCTCTGTCTGTCTGTCCCTCTCTCTGTGTCTGACTTGTGTGTCTCTGTACAGGTGAAGGATAAGATCCTGGATCAGGTGTACAGAGGAGCTCCGTTCTCTCAGAGACCAGCAGCAGACAGCCTGGACCTCGGTACATATACACACACACACACACACACACACACACACACACACACACACACACACACACACCTGTCTCACTGACTCCTCTGTCTCACCTGTCTCAATGACTCACCTGTCTCACCCCACTCACATGTCTCACCTGTCTCACTGTCTCATGGATCTCACTGACTAACCTGTCTCACTGTCTCACCTGTCTCTGGTGTGGCGAATAGAGTGGCGGTCGGGTCAGGCGGGTCACCTGACCCTGTCAGATGATGATGTCACAGCGGTGGTCCAGGGTCGCTGGAAAAGACTCAACACTCTGCAACACTACAAGGTGAGAACCGACCAATCACAGCACAGCTTCAGCTCCTCTCCAGGTGTTCATCAGAGTTTAGAATCCATCTGTGACATGTTGACACTCTGCGGTTCTCCAGGTTCCAGACGGAGCAACAGTTGCTCTGATTCCTCGTTCTCAGAGTTCTGGTGGTGTCGGAGTCAACCAGGTGTTCCAGACTGGAGAGAGTAAGAACCCATCACCAGAACCATCTAGAACATAGACAACATGTGGAACATCCCCGACTCAGCACAACACAAACAGAACCACATCACAAAACCACATCACTGAACTACATCACAGAACCTCATCACAGATCTTCATCACATAACCACATCACAGAACCACATCACAAAACCACATCACAGAACCACAGAACCACATCACAAAACCACATCACAGAACCACATCACAGAACTACAGAACTACATCACTGAACCACATCACAAAACCACAGAACCACATCACTGAACCACATCGTGGAACCTCATCACAGAACCACATCACTGAACCACAGAGCCACATAACTGAACTACATCACAGAACCTCATCACAGAACCACATCACTGAACTACATCACAGAACCTCATCACAGAACCACATCACTGAACCACAGAGCCACATAACTGAACTACATCACAGAACCTCATCACAGAACCACATCACAGAACCACATCATGGAACCACAGAGCCACATAACTGAACTACATCACAGAACCTCATCACAGAACCACATCACAGAACCACATCATGGAACCACAGAGCCACATAACTGAACTACATCACAGAACCTCATCACTGAACCACATCACAGAACCTCATCACTGATCCACATCACAGAACCTCATCACTGAACCACATCACAGAACCTCATCACAGAACCTTGTCAAACATCAAGAAAGTTCAGAACATCTGAAGCTGAGTCACCTCAGAGAGAACCACATAGGACATGAAGAGAGCACATAAAACAACAACACCTAGAACCAACACTTCTGTGGGTTCTCTGTGCTGTTGGTTGTCACGGTGACGTTTGTGTGTGGTTGCCACAGAAACGCCGATGCTGGAGGGCGAGGAGGAGGAGGGTCTGCGTCTGTGGCACCTGGTGAAGAGCAGCGAAGATCCAGAGATCCCAAAACACCGAAAGAGCAGCATGAGAGAGAGAGAACGAGCCAAGGCCATACCTGAGATTTACCTGACCAGACTGCTGTCCATGAAGGTAACACACCTTCCTGAGCTACATCTGAACACACACCTGAACTACACCTGAACTACACCTGAACTGTACCTGAACACACACCTGAACTGTACCTGATCTGTACCTAAACACACCTGAACTGTACCTGAACACACCTGAACTACACCTGATCACATACCTGAACTACACCTGAACACAGCTGAAGTACACCTGATCACATACCTGAACTGTACCTCAACACACCTGAACTACACCTGATCACATACCTGAACTGTACCCGAACACACCTGAACTACACCTGATCACATACCTGAACTATACCTGAACTGTACCTGAACACACACCTGAACTGTACCTGAACACACACCTGAACTATACCTGAACTATACCTGAACTACACCTGAACTATACCTGAACTACACCTGAACTGTACCTGAACACACACTTGAACTGTACCTGAACACACTTGAACTGTACCTGAACACACCTGAACTACACCTGATCACATACCTGAACTACACCTGAACACAACTGAACTGTACCTGAACACACACCGGAACTGTACCTGAACTACACCTGAACTGTACCTGAACACACCTGAACTACACTTGATCACATACCTGAACTACACCTGAACACACCTGAACTGTACCTGAACCACACCTGAACTGTACCTGAACACACACCGGAACTGTACCTGAACTACACCTGAACTGTACCTGAACACACCTGAACTACACCTGATCACTTACCTGAACTACACCTGCACTGTGCCTCAACACACACCTGAACTGTACCTGAACACACACCTGAACTGTACCTCAACACACACTTGAACTATACCTGAACTACACCTGAACTGTACCTGAACACACACCTGAACTGTACCTGAACACACACTTGAACTATACCTGAACTACACCTGAACTGTACCTGAACACACACCTGAACTGTACCTGAACACACACCTGAACTGTACCTGAACACACACTTGAACTATACCTGAACTACACCTGAACTGTACCTGAACTACACCTGAACTGTACCTGAACACACACCTGAACTGTACCTGAACACACACCTGAACTGTACCTGAACACACACTTGAACTATACCTGAACTACACCTGAACTGTACCTGAACTACACCTGAACTGTACCTGAACACACACCTGAACACAAATCTGAACACACACTTGAACACACAAACGAACACACCTGATCTACACTTGTACCTGTCTACCTGTCTGTCTCTACCTATCTTTCTCTATGTAGGGGACGCTGCAGAAGTTTGTGGACGATGTCTTCGTAGCAATCCTCAGTACGAAGCGTCCTCCTCCGATCGCTGTTCGATTCTTCTTTGACTTCCTGGATGACATGGCAGACAAACACGGCATTGACGACCCGGAGACCGTCCACATCTGGAAGACCAACAGGTGAGAGACACACCTGGACACCTTTCTATCTCTCTATCCCTCTGAGCTGTCTCTCTGTCTGTCTGTCCTCTAACTTGTCTCTCTGTCTGTCCCTCTGAACTGTTTCTCTGTCTGTCCTCTGAGCTGTCTCTCTGTCTCTCCCTCTGACCTGTGTCTCTGTCTGTCCCTCTGAGCTGTCTCTCTGTCTGTCCTCTGACCTGTCTCTCTGTCTGTCCTCTAACCTGTCACTCTGTCTGTCCCTCTGACCTGTCTCTCTGTCTGTCCTCTGACATGTCTCTCTGTCTGTCCTCTGACCTGTCACTCTGTCTGTCCCTCTGACCTGTCTCTCTGTCCTCAGTCTCCCTCTCAGGTTCTGGGTGAACATCCTGAAGAACCCTCAGTTTGTTTTGGACGTCCAGGTGACGGACAGCATCGACGCCGTCCTCTCTGTCATCGCTCAGACCTTCATTGACTCCTGCACCACCTCGGAGCACAAAGTGGGACGGGTACGACCTGTCTGTCTCTGTGTCCTCCTGTCTGTCCACGTGCGACAGTGTCTGTATGGTTCAGTCTTGTGACCTCACCGTCTCTTTCTGTCCAATCAGGACTCTCCAGTCAACAAGCTGCTGTACGCCCGAGAGATCCCCCGCTACAAACAGCTGGTGGAGAGGTGAGACATAATCCTGTCTGAAAGACAGCCTCCTGTCTGTCTGTGATGGAGACAGTCCACTTCAGAAAGACAGAGCAAAAGTTTACTAATGTGTGTGTGTGTGTGTGTGTGTGTGTGTGTGTGTGTGTGTGTGTGTGTGTGCAGGTATTACAGTGATATCCACAGCGCAGCATCCGGCTGCTATCAGGAGATGAACTCCACTCTGACTGAGCTGTCGGGGGTCAGTCAGCACAAACTAACACGTCCTAGAATATATATAATACTTCATATACATAAGTATATATATATATGTATATATATATATATAGATATATATAACTCAACACCTGTGTGTCTATCTGCAGAGTTTTGCATCAGAGATGAACAGTCTTGTTGCTCTCCATGAACTCTACAAATATATCAACAAATACTACGACCAGGTAACACACACACACACACACTCACACACACGTTTTATGTCACTGTTCTTCTGTTTGTTCTGGTATTAATAACACAGAGCTGAGAATAAACAGGCAAGACCTCACATGTAACTCAAATAAATCTGCATATTGATCGTCTGTCTGTGTGTATAAAGATGAACATTATGAACTCTAGTGATTAAACTGGGTGACTGTAGGGATTAAACTGTGTGACTGTAGTGATTAAACTGTGTGTGACTGTAGTGATTAGACTGTGTGTGACTGTAGTGATTAAACTGGGTGACTGTAGGGATTAAACTGTGTGACTGTAGTGATTAAACTGTTTGTGACTGTAGTGATTAGACTGTGTGTGACTGTAGTGATTAAACTGTGTGTGACTGTAGGGATTAAACTGTGTGACTGTAGTGATTAAACTGTGACTGTAGTGATTAAACTGTGTGTGACTGTAGTGATTAGACTGTGACTGTAGTGATTAAACTGTGTGTGACTGTAATGATTAGACTGTGTGTGACTGTAGTGATTAAACTGTGTGTGACTGTAGTGATTAGACTGTGTGTGACTGTAGTGATTAAACTGTGTGTGACTGTAGTGATTAAACTGTGTGTGACTGTAGTGATTAAACTGTGTGACTGTAGTGATTAGACTGTGTGTGACTGTAGTGATTAAACTGTGTGTGACTGTAGTGATTAGACTGTGACTGTAGTGATTAAACTTTGTGACTGTCGTGATTAGACTGTGACTGTAGTGATTAAACTTTGTGACTGTAGTGATTAAACTGTGTGTGACTGTAGTGATTAGACTGTGACTGTAGTGATTAAACTGTGTGACTGTAGTGATTAAACTGTGTGTGACTGTAGTGATTAAACTGTGTGACTGTAGTGATTAGACTGTGACTGTAGTGATTAAATTGTATGTGGTTGTAGTGATTAGACTGTGACTGTAGTGATTAAACTTTGTGACTGTAGTGATTAGACTGTGACTGTAGTGATTAAACTTTGTGACTGTAGTGATTAAACTGTGTGTGACTGTAGTGACTAGACTGTGACTGTAGTGATTAAACTGTGTGACTGTAGTGATTAAACTGTGTGTGACTGTAGTGATTAGACTGTGACTGTAGTGATTAAACTGTGTGACTGTAGTGATTAGACTGTGACTGTAGTGATTAAACTGTGTGGTTGTAGTGATTAGACTGTGACTGTAGTGATTAAACTGTGTGACTGTAGTGATTAGACTGTGACTGTAGTGATTAAACTGTGTGGTTGTAGTGATTAGACTGTGACTGTAGTGATTAAACTGTGTGGTTGTAGTGATTAGACTGTGACTGTAGTGATTAAACTGTGTGACTGTAGTGATTAGACTGTGACTGTAGTGATTAAACTGTGTGACTGTAGTGATTAGACTGTGACTGTAGTGATTAAACTGTGTGGTTGTAGTGATTAGACTGTGACTGTAGTGATTAAACTGTGTGGTTGTAGTGATTAGACTGTGACTGTAGTGATTAGACTGTGTGTGACTGTAGTGATTAAACTGTGTGTGACTGTAGTGATTAGACTGTGACTGTAGTGATTAAACTTTGTGACTGTAGTGATTAGACTGTGTGTGACTGTAGTGATTAAACTGTGTGACTGTAGTGATTAGACTGTGTGTGACTGTAGTGATTAAACTGTGTGTGACTGTAGTGATTAGACTGTGACTGTAGTGATTAAACTTTGTGACTGTAGTGATTAGACTGTGACTGTAGTGATTAAACTTTGTGACTGTAGTGATTAAACTGTGTGTGACTGTAGTGATTAGACTGTGACTGTAGTGATTAAACTGTGTGACTGTAGTGATTAGACTGTGACTGTAGCGATTAAACTGTGTGTGACTGTAGTGATTAGACTGTGACTGTAGTGATTAAACTGTGTGGTTATAGTGATTAGACTGTGACTGTAGTGATTAAACTTTGTGACTGTAGTGATTGAACTGTGTGACTAGTGATTAGACTGTGACTGTAGTGATTAGACTGTGACTGTAGTGATTAAACTGTGTGACTGTAGTGATTAAACTGTGTGTGACTGTAGTGATTAGACTGTGACTGTAGTGATTAAACTGTGTGACTGTAGTGATTAGACTGTGACTGTAGCGATTAAACTGTGTGTGACTGTAGTGATTAGACTGTGACTGTAGTGATTAAACTGTGTGGTTGTAGTGATTAGACTGTGACTGTAGTGATTAAACTGTGTGACTGTAGTGATTAGACTGTGACTGTAGTGATTAAACTGTGTGACTGTAGTGATTAGACTGTGACTGTAGCGATTAAACTGTGTGTGACTGTAGTGATTAGACTGTGACTGTAGTGATTAAACTGTGTGGTTATAGTGATTAGACTGTGACTGTAGTGATTAAACTTTGTGACTGTAGTGATTGAACTGTGTGACTAGTGATTAGACTGTGACTGTAGTGATTAGACTGTGACTGTAGTGATTAAACTGTGTGACTGTAGTGATTAAACTGTGTGTGACTGTAGTGATTAGACTGTGACTGTAGTGATTAAACTGTGTGACTGTAGTGATTAGACTGTGACTGTAGCGATTAAACTGTGTGTGACTGTAGTGATTAGACTGTGACTGTAGTGATTAAACTGTGTGGTTGTAGTGATTAGACTGTGACTGTAGTGATTAAACTGTGTGACTGTAGTGATTAGACTGTGACTGTAGTGATTAAACTGTGTGGTTGTAGTGATTAGACTGTGACTGTAGTGATTAAACTGTGTGACTGTAGTGATTAGACTGTGACTGTAGTGATTAAACTGTGTGACTGTAGTGATTAGACTGTGACTGTAGTGATTAAACTGTGTGACTGTAGTGATTAGACTGTGACTGTAGTGATTAAACTGTGTGACTGTAGTGATCAAACTGCCACTAAAATGAAGCCGTCTTATGTGTTTCAATCAATCAATCATGTAATGATCACATCTTTTTTTTTTTTTCTATTGACTGAAATATCTGTCTCATCTGTCACTGTGTGTCTGTCTCACCTGTCTCTATCTGTCTGTTTGTCTCCCTGTCTCTGCCTCACCTGTCCATCAGATCATCATGTCTCTGGAGGAGGACAGTTCAGGTCAGAAGATGCAGTTGGCGTATCGACTGCAGCAGGTTGCCGCCCTGGTGGAGAACAAGGTCACTGACC
This sequence comes from Plectropomus leopardus, assembly GCF_026936395.1. Classification (NCBI taxonomy): domain Eukaryota; kingdom Metazoa; phylum Chordata; class Actinopteri; order Perciformes; family Serranidae; genus Plectropomus; species Plectropomus leopardus. Next base: position 133,050 of record NC_142184.1, on the reverse strand, counting down.
TCTGATGACCTCTGACCCAGTGACCCTGAAGACACTCGGAGACCCCGCTGAGGACAAAGACGTCTTCAGCAGCTCTAAGAGCCTGAAACTATGGAAACCGTCAGACTTGTGTTAACACTGTCTTCCTGTTGAGTGTGTATGTTGCAGTGTGTGTGTTTTGGGGATATACAAGGTTTTTATAGTCAGACTCAGGAGATCCCAGTTCTTTAGATTCCTTCACTCCACAGCAGCTCTCAAACTACACCTTAACTACAGCTAAACTACACCTGAACTACAGCTAAACTACACCTGAACTACAGCCTAACTTCACCTGAACTACAGGTAAACTACACCTGAACTACAGCTAAACTTCACCTGTACTACAGCCTAACTACACCTGCACTACAGCTAGACTACACTTCAAGTACAGCTAAACTACACCTCAACTACAGCTAAACTTCACCTGTACTAGAGCTAAACTACACCTGAACTACAGCTAATCTATACCTGAACTACAGCTAAACTTTACCTGTACTAAAGCTAAACTACACTTCAAGTACAGCTAAACTTCACCTGTACTACAGCTAAACTTCACTTGTACTACAGATAAACTATATCTGAACTACAGCTAAACTTCACCTGTACTGCAGCTAAACTACACTTCAAGTACAGCTAAACTTCACCTGTACTACAGCTAAACTTCACTTGTACTACAGATAACTATATCTGAACTACAGCTAAACTTCACCTGTACTGCAGCTAAACTACACTTCAAGTACAGCTAAACTACACCTGTACTACAGCTAAACTACACCTGAACTACAGCTAAACTTCACCTGTACTACATCTAAACTACACATGAACTACAGCTAAACTTCACCTGTACTACAGCTAAACTTCACCTGCTAAAACACCGCAGCGGTAAACTGACCCTTGACAATCTAAGCAATCAGATCAAAGATGATGATCCGCTGCCTTGCACTACATTTCCCAGAGTTCCCTGCTGTCTGTGGAGTGCCAAAGCACAATTTTGATAGTTCCTGTTCTGATCACAGGTATTGATTATCGGCCTGCTGCTGATCTCAGACATGCTGGATGTTTTTTATCGACGATCATTTTTAGCTTTTTCGAGTGAAACCAGCACAGATCTGCATCAGGAGTTTTTCTGAAGGCAATAACCGAATCAGGGAGAGTTCTCAGTGTGAGTCCAGTTCCTGAACCCCGACCCCACAAAGCCTCAGGACTTGAACCTCCTCAGTCTTCCTCAGTCCACATTCACTCCTCTCAGGTGTTACAGGACATTTTGATTGGACCTGACATGAGCTGAAGGTACATTTATCAGCCAATCAGCATGCAGCAGAGGGATGAAGGAGTGTCGCCCAGTGATGCTTGTTGCTATGGAGACCACAGTGCCACCATAGATCCATACGGGTCACGTCTAGCGTCTGACTCAACGAAGACGTGGAAATTTATTGATGGAAAAGATGATAAAACAAACTGATAGTTCAGACAGGACAAGATGTGAAGACCATCGGCAGAAAGTGAATCTGGGGGTCAGACGTCTGGCCCTCAGCTGGTCAAACGCCATACAAGTTTATAAATGTTGTTAATTCAAACTCAGACTGGATGAGAAACTCGTCTGTGACGTGAAGCCAAAGCTCACCATCAGCTGTGCTCACACTGTGCGGTCTGATGGCCACGCCACCATCTGAGAGCACTGTACGAGTAAAAATGGTACGTCGGCCCCCAAAGACCGTTTGCACTCAAGGACTGTGGAAACTCAAGAACCATCCTGGCTGTTGACAATTGTCAATAAAGTTTAGTTTGAGAGCTCCGGGGCGGATGCTAACGACAATGCTAACGAGGCAGAAGCATGGGGATGCCTCAGAGAAACAGCCGCCGGCACATATGGACTCGCAGAGGTGAGGACAGTTGGTTTTGTCCATTCTGCAGAGATAAGTGGAGCTCTGCTAATGTCCATGTTGTGCACAGCTCGACCAACCTGCATTTTCTGTTTGGCGTTGTGTTGCCATGGCGTTTTCAGACACTCCGTTCTCCACTTCACGCAGCCGACTCGACTTGTGGCAGCGCTTCAGCTGTGCGAGAACCTGCGTTGGCCGACCAAAACCTCCGACACGTCAGATATTCACCCGACCGTCTGATGGCTGATCGGGAGCAGAAGGTTGGTCCTCGCTCCCCGCTGGACACTGCACGCCAAACGACGCCCGATGACACTGAAACTGATTTCAAAATGAGTTACGCAGCTTACAAATGGGCTAAAACCGCACGGTGTACGCTTGGCTTCACTTCGCCTCTGAATGGTTCACCGTGATTTTCTCACCCCAACCAGTCTAACCGGTGACGCCAGCGAGTTCTAGCCAAGTTTAACGAAGGCAACGTTCCCGTCCGACTTAGATCCTGATTAGGTCAGGACCCTCTGACACAAAAACGTTGGATTGAAACGTTGTCTTCATTAAACTTGGGCGGGGCAGGAAGTGTGCAGGTGTTTTTTGTTTTTTTAACCATGTAGCCAATCACAGGGAGCGCCGGGTGGGTCATTCCTACACATTTGCCTACAGAACAGGTCTTCACAACGCGACTCGGTGTCAGGTTGCGGGTGTGTTTTTACCCGAAGTCGTGACCAGCTGACTCAATGCGTCATTCACAAACCCGCGCGGCCGCTGCCGTGTCAGCGAGTCAGCCAATGAAAGGATCTGCACATTTTTCTATGGATGGAGGGACAGGAAGCTGGAATCACACTGAAAACATAAAGCTGCTGACCGAACAAATAGCTGACAAACGAAAAAACAATCCAAAACCTGGGGGGAGGAGCTTCGGCTGTGTGTGTGTGTGTGTGTGTGTGTGTGTGTGTGTGTGTGTGTGTGTTACTAACTTATTACATGTACATACTGTGAGTCTTATTTATACCTATTTATCCCAGCTGTGCCTTCACTCTTGCAGCTAGGTGGCGCTGTCTGTTCTCACAGCAGCCTTATTATGTCCCAGTGTGTAACAGGAAGATAAATGCATTTTAATGTTTTATTCGTGTTGACGGCGGGAGGAAAAACAAACAGGAAACAGCCTGAGTATCACCAGATGTCACACCAGCGCACCGCCATGTTCCCTGGCTCGCTCACACTGAAACTGTGACATCACCGAACAAACCGCCACACACCTGCAGACCGAGGCCTCAGGTGAAACTGTGACATCACCGAACAAACCGCCACACACCTGCAGACGGAGGCCTCAGGTGAAACTGTGACATCACCGAACAAACCGCCACACACCTGCAGACGGAGGCCTCAGGTGAAACTGTGACATCACCGAACAAACCGCCACACACCTGCAGACCGAGGCCTCGGGGGTGTGGTGTCTCTCTTCTCACTTAGCTGAGCCGCCGTGGCGTTTCGCTCTGGTATCGGTCAGCTGAATCCAAACACCTGATGGACTCGTCGACTGCGTGAGTTTAATCTCAGAAATCAATAATGATAAAAATACCGATAATCAATAATGATGATTACAGATGTTGTTTATTGGGCCTCATGCTGTGAGGGTGTTTCAGATTCACTGCAGGCCACGTGTCTCACTGTGTGAAGAAATGTCTCAGAGTGCCGTTTATCGCTGTGATGAGATCCACAAGGACTCAGTTTGCAGGTCCAGTTCGAGGTCTAGATTCAGCCTCCAGATTATCAGCTGTGTCTCCATGGCAACAGTTTGTTGTTTTAGCCATTGTTTTCTCACAAAGTGAGATTCAGCCGCTGTGGAGTTTTATTAAGTCTTCATGTGCCCTGATCGATGGGATACTCCCTGGACTCTCCTGGACTCTCCTGGACCGGCCCCACAGAGTGCTACAGTCACACACACAGAGTACGGACTCTCCTGATGGGAGACTTTCCTGGACTCTCTTGAACTTTCCTGGACTCTCGGAGGACTCTGTGGGTGTAAGTGGACTCTCTGTGAGCCTGATCCATCAGCTGATGTGTAAGGGGTCCGGTTCCTGCTACTGAACTGAAACAGAAACCAGGACCAGGTGTTCTTTGTGGGATGATCTTCGTGCTGCTGCTCGCGGCGTCCAGACGTTTCCTCTTCTGGTGTTCCTGCTGGTTCTCGCTGTTTGGTTCTCTCCTCGCTGTTTTTGCCTGCTGTGTTTTTTGAGCCTGTGTTTGACCCGTAGTTGTAGTTCTCTGATCTTATTAGAACTCTGCATGCGTGTGACGATGATGACGATGATGATGAAGATTTTTGGTGCTTCTTTAAGATAATTTTTTTTCATATTCAGACACCAGCTGGTGTCCCTGATGAGGTCACAGTTTGACCTTTGACCTCCTGATCTCTGTACAGTTTTCTAATCTGGGACACGATGAAAGAGATCCTGAGCTCTGATTGGTCAAGCTCGGTTTGTTACCGAAATGTTTTTTCTACAAGGGAATCAAAACTTTCCAGGGTTTGTATAAAAAGGATCCAGGACGAGGTTTTCTACTGATGGTGTACAGTTTCTAATGGTGTGTAAATGTGCCTGTAAATACCTGTCCCAGGACGAGGACGAGGACGAGGACAAGTCCGTCTGCAGCGGAAATGTGCTTTTATTGTGAAGGGGCAGGAGGCCAAACACAGTTTGAATCATGTCAAAATAAAGTTATAATTTTAACAGTTTATTCTGAGGTTTGAATTCTGCTGATTGTCTTTGGACTTTAACCCTTTAAAACCCGGAGCCACATTGCTGCTCTCGTGCTGCGTTCAGATGCCTGTCGCACGGAGTTAACCCTTTGAACCCGGAGCAGACGGCTGCCATTTCCTCTTTGAAAAAAAGCTTGGCGAGAAATCTTCTACAGTCTGCAAGATATTAGCAATTTGGAAAATGATGTTTTTAAATCTAGGGGAGCTTTTCTCAACCTACACTGTCTTTATAATTATCCTAATTAGTGTATTTAAAAATATTTCAGAGAATAACTAGAATTTTAAGCACTTTTTTCCCAGGTCATCTCCTTTTTTTCTTTTTTTTTAAACTTTCCCCTTTTGTTGCTAATTTGCAGGTAATTTTCTTCTACTAATTTCTTGCTCACTTTTTGGGTAATTTCTCCATAAACACGTCACCACGGATGTTACTAGTACTACTACTACTACTACTACTAATACTTCTCCTTCTACTACTACTACTGCTACTCCTTCTACTAGTACTACTACTACTCCTTCTACTAGTACTACTACTAGTAATAATAACAATAATAATAATTATTGTTGTAACATAACTTGTATATAGACTATAATAAAAGTTTTTATTTAAACATAAGTTGTATAGAATTATTTCAACAGTAATTATTATAACATAACTTATAACATAACCTAAAAGCAGAGTTCTTTGTCCATTGAGGCGACATAAGAGCCGAACATTAATGTCTGAACTGAGTGAGACAGAAGAGACTCACGGGAACAATCCATACCAATCAGAGCAGATACAATCAACGAATATTAGCAGTAAACACAGAAATGATAAAAATAATTACAGAATTAAATATGATCGAGACAGAATAAAGGAAAAAGATTAAATGATAACTAACAAAGATTAATTAACATCACCTGCAGCAGTTATTTTTCTTCAATAGAGAAAACTGACTAAAGTAGAAACCAGAGTCAGCAGGAGGGTTTCTATCACAGATTTGTGTTCAACTTCACTGATATTTAGTAAATGTGGATGAAAGCAGCATCATGTGACCTCACAGCGTCATGTGACCTCACAGTCATGTGACCTAGAAAAGACTTAAAAGTGTTTCCACCGCAGTTTGGACAAATATGTCTTTTTACAGTCACCTGAAACACTGCCTCATGGCAGAGTAAACTCTTTATGAGATAAATGGAGGTTGTTTTTAAATCAACATGTGTCCATTCGACATAAGTGATAATCTCAGTTTGAGTTTGTGCAGTCATGGATCGATAATAAATGTGTGCGGTTTATCACGTGGATCGATAATAAATGTGTGCGGTTTATCACGTGGATCGATAATAAATGTGTGCGGTTTATAATAGGTCCATGAGTTTGAGGCCCCGCCCCCTGCTCCCAGTCTGGTCCCTCCTCACTGCGCCTGCGCGCAGACCGGTGTCCGGTGTCCGCCTGGCAGCAGCTGTTCAGACCCGAAGGACCGACAGACACGCTGAGACACCACCACCGACTGAGACCACCGACCCGGAATCGCAGAGCCGGTGCTACATACCCGTAACGGAGCCGGTCCAGATCGTAGGAGAGCCGCTGAGCTAACCGAGCTAACCAAGCTAACCGAGCTAACGGAGCTAACGGAGTGACGACACGCCGTCAGCTGTTTTTGGACAGGCCCCCGGCTCGTGCTCACCACGCTCCGCCGCACCGAGCCGCTCTGACCCGGGTCACCGACTCCGGGTCTGTCCGCCGGCTCGGGGGCCGAAGTTAGCTTCCGGCTAACAGCTAACAGCGTTAGCGTCCAGGGGACCGACCGCGCGACCGGAGCCCCGAACCGGACCGGTGACAACATGCTGATAGGTACGGTACCGCCAACCCGGAGCACTGAACGGGGTCGGTGTTCCGGTTCAGTTTGTGTCGTTAACTCAACACGCTGAACTCCAGAGAGCTAACATGCTAACTGCTGCTAGCTACTGTGAGCTAACAGTACCAGCCCAAGATACACACACACACACACACACACACACACACACAGACACACACACACACACACACACACACACACTCACACACACTCAGGCACACACACACACACACACACACACACACACACAGACACTCACACACACTCAGGCACACATACACGCACACACGCACCAAGACACACACACATAGACACTCACAGACATACACACACAGTCTAGTACTCGAGTAAATGTACTAATTTCGCTGCTGTAAACAGAGCTCCGGCGTGGTTGCAAAAGGAAGAAGTCGATGTTTAAATGCAGCAGCTACATTAGTGAAGTTTCTCTTTAGGAGTTAAGATTTAATGTTGAAATGTGATTTGTAAAATAAGATAAAGAAATATAGATTTAATATTTTTCTTACGTATTTATATTTAATGTAATATAGATTTTTATGGTTCCTGCACTTCTGCAAGTTTACAAATGCAGAAAAAAAGTGTTAAATTGGATGCTTTTTAAATGGAGTTTGGTTTGTGGCGTTACTGAGTGTCTCCTTGTGACTCTGAAGGGACGAGTCCCTCGTGTCATACGAGTGCCGATGTTTGTAAATGCAGTTTGTGACTGAATGTTGCTTTTTCTGTCTGCAGCCGTTGGCGCAGGAAGTGGACACACCACCGCCACCAGCAAGAAACACAGACGGAGAGGCAAAAAACACAGGAGAATCCGAACAGACGAGAACCGGTAATGCACACACACACACACACACACACACACACACACACACACACACACTCTGTAACACGCACGTGCTGATGGAGGCTATATTTAGCTGTGTGACTGTGGTTGGGTTTCAGTTCTGTATGTAGATCAACATAATAAAATTATAATAATTCAGATGACAGAATGAGAGGAGACAACAATAACAATAACAACTCTACCAACAATCATAAAATATGGATATCATAAATGTATGTATGCTTCGTGCATATGTGATAGATTACATATGTGGCAGGAGAAAATCACGCGTATAATAATAATGGAAGTATGACTAACAATAACGCGGTAGTGTTCAGCATCAGGTCAGACCCCGACAACCACAACAACAGGAGAGTCTGAGCCAGCCCTAACTGTAAACTTAATCAAACAGGAGAGTCTGAGCCAGCCCTAACTGTAAACTTAATCAAACAGGAGAGTCTGAGCCAGCCCTAACTATAAGCCTCCCTAAGTGATTTGGGGAAAATGTATAAAGAGTTTGTCACACATGTTGTCAATCAATAATAACTGTTTTTACAGTTTCTAGCTGATATATAGTGTCGTTTTGGAGATTCTGATTTTGGTGGGCCCCCAGGTATGGTAGGAATGTTTTCTTTAAAAATTAAGAATTTTAAAAGAACAAAAAAATTGCCAAAAACTTTTAGAGAAAAAAAAAATCGCCCTGAAAAATTGAAGAAAAATAAAAGTATCCCCCCCCCACAAAAAAAATCACCATTTTTTTTAAATCACCAAAAATATTAAAAGAAAGGAAAATTGCCAAAAATATAAAGAAAAAAATTCAAATTAAAAAGAAAAAGAATTGTGAATTGAGTATGAATTGTCATGTCGTTTTTATACGCCACCGGTGTTTCAGTTGCAGCTCTCTCCTGCAGCCTTTCACACACTCACTGAGCGTCTGCATCTGCATCTGCAGAGCTGTTAGTTTGTTTCCAGCTTGCAGAGGATGAATCCTTAAACCGCTGAAAGAGCAGCTGCTTTATTTAACTTTATTGTAACTGCAGTTCATTCAATAATGTCTTTAATTTTAGCAGATAACATTAATTTAAAGGCCATTTAAAAATATGGAGATATATATATATATATGTAGTGTGTGGCGATGTAGCTTTAAAATATGGTGAAATATGGCTTGAAATCCTCCAAATGTCTGTGGATTTGATCATTCAGGGGTTTTTGGCCTTATATCATGAGAGCTGTTGGTTATCTTTCCCTTCATATTTCATATCACTTACACCATCAATAGTTTTCCCTGTAAAAACGCTGTAAGCCGTACACCGCATCCTAACGTTTCCACCACGCAGGAAACTGGGACAGAACGTTGACTCAGCAGGAAAACATCGGGCAGCGTGGAGTTTTCCAAAAAATCGGATCGGAGCGTTTGGTCTCAGCTGATTGAACAGGAAATACAATGTACAATGTTGATCTGAAATAAAATAAAATAAATTAAATGATATATTTTTATTAAAATTAAAAGTAAAACAAATCATTAGTAAAATAAAATCAACTGCGCAGTGGTTTTTGCGAGGCTCATGTGCACGCTGCTCTGTGTTGGCGTGTCTCTGAGGGAGGCTTCAGCTGGGCTCTTTGCTAAGCTAGGCTAACAGTTTCCCTCTGCTTCCAGTGTTTGTGCTAAGCTAAGCTAGCTGGTGTCCTACTGACAGAAACAGGTTCGGAGCTCGGCCCGCACAGACCCCGCTCCAATAATAGAACCACACACACACACACACACACGCTCACACTCTCAGTCTATTTCGGTGTGGCTCGTCACCGTGGTGATTCAGAGAGCAGCTGTGTGTGACTCAGATATACGACCCGTCGACTGTGTGGTCAGAATGACACCATCACCAGTTCAGGCCGAAAACGTCCCCACCTGAGCAGGTACGGGCTCCTGTCTGATCAACCAATCAGCTGCGTAGCTCGATGAAGTCCTGCTATGACATCACAGAACAAAGAGGCGTCAGGAAAATAATTACAAAACCGATATATAATTAAATACATGAATAAGCAAATTTAATTTGATGTTAATTTTAAAGGGACACAGCACAGAACATCATACCGCAGTCAGCAGGACTGATCATTGACGTCTGTAGACCCTGAGCAGGTAACTGACAACAAAAACATCAAGAAAGAAAGAAAGATGTGTATATATGAAATAAGAAGAAAAAGAAAACAATAGATGAATGAAGAATAAAAAATACCAGAAGGGAATAAACCTTACTCCAAAGAATCGTGGGTGATGTTTCTTTTCTGTTTTTTCACTGTGAGGTTTATTTCTGCAACACTTCCTGTAAACATAAAATAAAAGACTTTACATTCATATAAACACGACGACAGTTTCATGATAACCAGAGACAATATTTAATGCTTCTCAGTTGCCGTTACCATGGCGACGGTTCTTACATGAAAGTTTACCTTTTGTTTTAGTTCGGCCTTTCGTTTCCATGACAACAGCGTTTTGGGGGCCTGAAAACACAATCTATAGAAAGCATGTGTGAGAGTGCAGTCTCCGCCTCCCCTTCTGTCCTTGTGGAAACTGGCGATGATCCTGTGAAAGCGGTGACGTCACGGCAGCGTGGTCTTATTGTGTGTCATTAAAGGTAAATCACCGGCTGCTGCCCCGGCGTACACACTACAGCGTGTTCGGTTGTTTTTGCAGATCCGTGAACACGAGGATGGTTTTCACTGTGTTTTTATATGATCGCAGAGGAAGAAAGATTTTTTTGTTTTCAGTCGGGCCATGTCTGAATGCCGCCTCAGTTTGAGCAGTTTCTGTGAGTCACAGCATTCACACTGAATTTTTTTCGTACGCAGGCAAACCGGGTGTGGTGTCACATGTGGTCAGTCATTGGGCATGGTTTAGTAGCCCTCTGACTCTCTGCTGGTTAGGGACCGTTCTTAATGTGACGGAGAGGGTTAGGGTCTAACCATGTGAGCGCTTTCACAGAAAGAAGGTGACCAATCACAGTGTGGGAGGGCAGTGACGTGTAGTTTGAGGTGTGACTCCGTGTTCTCAGTTTCAGGCATGATGACATCAGCAACCTTCAGAGTCCAAATGCCAACAGCAGCCCCGCCCCGACACCTCAAACCACCGGACTCCGCCCCCGAAATACTACAGAGACAGTCACACCGACCAACACGCTGCCATGCACCGCCGAGGTCCACGAGTCCATCACCGGACCGCCACAGACCGGAAACACCCCACCGCCCCGCCACAGTCAACCCCAATGCCCCTCGCCTCCACCCCAGGCCACGTCCCCCCCTCCAGATACAGCAGACACACCTGCAGCTCACCTGGTCCCTTCTGACAGTCCACACACTGCCCCGATAGCACCACCTACACCTCACACCTGCAGCCAATCACCTCTCGCCACCTCTCCAAGCCCCGCCCACAGTGCCAGCCAGTCACCATCTGTTGACCAAAACATTACCCAAAATTCCTCCACATCGCCTCACAGAACTCTCAACATTACCCACAATGCCTCTGAATCAATGTCAATTTCTGCCCCACCGCCCACCAAAGCTCCTCCCACACCGCCACTAAGCCCCTACCACCCCGACCCCTTCCTGCTGACCTCAGTGACCTTTACCTCCAGTGGCTCCTCCCACCTCTACTCCCCCGTCTGCTCCCCGTCCACCTCCTTCCTCCGTTCCCTCGATGCTCTCGGCCACCACGCCACTCTGCCTTCCATGATGTCATCAGCTGCCCCACACGTGGCCACCCCCCCTTTGACCCTGACCCTGCCCCTCTCGAGTTAACCCCGCCCCCTGTCCAGCTGCTGGGCTCTGACGATGAGGAGCAGGAGGACCCGTCCGATTACTGCAAAGGTGACCCTATGTTCTGCTGTTCTCACCCTGTCTCTGCTACGTTCTCTACAGTCTGTTCTGTTGTTCCCACCCTGTCTCTGCTGTGTTCTCTACAGTCTGATCTGTTCTCACCCTGTTTCTGCTGTGTTCTCTACAGTCTGATCTGTTCTCACCCTGTCTCTGCTGTGTTCTCTACAGTCTGATCTGTTCTCACCCTGTCTCTGTTGTGTTCGCTACAGTCTGATCTGTTCTCACCCTGTCTCTGCTGTGTTCTCTACAGTGTGTTCTGTTGTTCTCACCCTGTCTCTGCTGTGTTCTCGTCAGGTGGATACTACCCGGTGAAGATCGGGGACCTGTTTAACGGGCGCTACCATGTGGTCAGGAAGCTGGGCTGGGGTCATTTCTCCACCGTGTGGCTCTGTTGGGACCTGCAGTACGACACACACACACACACACACACACACACACACACACACTAAGGGCTTGTATTTTGAAGGATCTGCTGTGACTCTGTTTCCTCACTGAATGTGTGTGTGTGTGTGTTTGTTCAGGAAGAAACGCTTTGTGGCGTTGAAGGTGGTGAAGAGTGCTCCGCATTACACCGAGACAGCTCTGGATGAGATCAAGCTGCTCAGATGTGTGAGTCACCTGTACACACACACACACACACACACACACACACACACACACACACTCACTCACTCACTCACTCACTCACTCACTCACTCACTCACACACACACACACACACACACACACACACACACACACACACACACACACACACACACACACTCACTCACTCACTCACTCACTCACACACACACACACACTCACTCACACACACACACACACACACACTCACTCACTCTCACACACACACACTCACTCACACACACACAGAGGTTATATATTGTGGTGAAGACTGTGATCTCTGCTGTGTTTTTCCTCATCAGTAACATAACAACATGGCAGTGTACCTCAGGTGACAGGTGTGTCTGTGTGTCCAGGTGAGGGACAGTGACCCCTCTGACCCCTACAGAGAGACCATCGTCCAGCTGATAGATGACTTCAAAATCTCCGGAGTCAACGGAGTCCGTATCCTTTATCACCTGCCTGTAAGCCTGTATACCTGTGTGCCTGTATATCTGTATACCTGACTACATGTGTACATGTACACTTGTACACCTGTGTACTTGTATACCTCTACACCTGTACACGAGTGCACCTGTGTACCTGTGTATTTGTGCACCTCTATACTTGTACCTGTGCATCTGTGTACCTGAGCACCTGTATACCTGTGTACCTGTGTAACTGTTTCCCTGTGTACCTGTCAGTATTTTCCTCAGCCTCAGTCAGATGTTTGCATGGTTCTGGAGGTTTTGGGTCATCAGCTGCTAAAGTGGATCATTAAGTCAAACTACATGGGGCTGCCTCTGGTCTGCGTCAAGACCATTATCAGACAGGTAACTGACTAGCTGACCTGTCGATTGACTTTTTGACTGACTGACTCATCAAATTGTTGATTATCTCAGTGACTCGTGCAGTGAAGGGTTGAGCTGTGGATTGACTTGGTGACTCATGTAGTAACTTGTTGACTTGTTGAGTGACTGGTTAACTCCTGTAGTGACTGGTTGATCGACTGGGTGACTTGTGTAGTGACTGGTCAACATGTTGGGTGACCTGGTGAATTGTTAACTGTTGACTGACTTGTCGACTCGTGTAGTGACTGGTTGACCTGTTGGGTGAGTTGGTGATTTGTGAAGTGACTGGTTGACCTGTCAGGTGACTCTGTGACTCATTGACTGTTGACTGACTCATTGACCTGTGTAGTGACATATTGACCTGTTGACTGGCTCGCCTCATTGATTGACTGAGTGACTTGTGAAGTGACATGTTGACCTGTCAGGTGACACAGTCACTAGTGACTGTTGACCGACTTGTCGACTCGTGTGGTGACATGTTGACCTGTTGACCGGCTGTGATTCGTTGACCTGCAGGTGCTGCAGGGTCTGGACTACCTGCACTCTAAGTGTAAGATCATCCACACGGACATTAAGCCGGAGAACATCCTGCTGGACGTGGACGATGTGTACGTGCGGCGGCTGGCGGCCGAGGCCACCGTCTGGCAGAGAGCTGGAGCCCCGCCCCCCTCAGGGTCGTCAGGTGAGGAGCAGCCCTCTGATTGATCAGAGCCACAGTGGTGAATCGTGATGTCATAGGGAGTGACAGATGATCAAATGTATGTCCACTGGACTCAGGCAGCAGTGGTACTGGGAGCTGTGGTTTCCACCGTGTCTGTCTCTCTCTCTGTCTGTCTGTCTCTCTGTCTGTCTCTGTCTCTATCTGTCTGTCTCAGCATCTCTGTCTCTCTGTCTGTCTCTGTCTCTTTAACCTGTCTCCTTCTCTTCACAGGTCGTACCTGTCTGTCTCTGTCTGTCTCTCTGTCTCTAACCTGTCTCCCTCTCTTCACAGGTCTTACCTGTCTGTCTGTCTCCATCTTGATTTCCTGTTTCTGATGTTATCTTCCTGTCTCTCTCTCCCTGTCTGTCTCCACGTGTCTCTCTCTCACTCTCTCTAGTTAGCATGGCTCCCAGGGATCTGGAGGTAAGTGTTAAGGAGTGAGACCTGCTGTGTTTTCATTGGTTACCTGCGGAAAATTGCATCCGGTTGATAGGATAACACCTGATAAAGGAAGTGAGATGACACGTTGTTTCTTGTAATGTCAGCGAGTGAAAATAAAACTTTTAGCCGGAGCGGAATGAACAGTTTCACTGGTTGTGATGTTCTGCTGCTCCGTCTGTACCCAGAGTACAAACTTCTGCTTCTTCTGTACCCAGAGTGCAGACTACTGCTCTGTCTGTACCAGATTACATACTACTGCTCTGTCTGTAAATTACAGTACATTACATATATTTGATGGTGGCAGTAGATGTGTTAATTGCGGCAGCAGCGGATGTTTTAATGGCGGCAGCAGTAGATGTTTTGATGGCGGCAGCAGTAGATGTTTTAATGGCGGCGGAAGCTGATGTTTGATGGCAGCAGCAGCAGATGTTTTGATTGCAGCAGCAGATGTTTTGATTGCGGCAGCAGTAGACGTTTTAATGGCGGCAGCAGCGGATGTTTTAATGGTGGCAGCAGCGGATGTTTTGATTGCAGCAGCAGTAGATGTTTTAATGGCGGCAGCAGCAGATGTTTTAATGGCGGCAGCAGTAGATGTTTTAATGGTGGCAGCAGCGGATGTTTTGATTGCAGCAGCAGTAGACGTTTTAATGGCGGCAGCAGCGGATGTTTTAATGGTGGCAGCAGCGGATGTTTTGATTGCAGCAGCAGTAGATGTTTTAATGGCGGCAGCAGCGGATGTTTTAATGGCGGCAGCAGTAGATGTTTTAATGGTGGCAGCAGCGGATGTTTTGATTGCAGCAGCAGTAGATGTTTTAATGGCGGCAGCAGCAGATGTTTTGATGGCGGCAGCAGTAGATGTTTTAATGGCGGCAGCAGCAGACGTTTTGATGGCAGCAGCAGTAGATGTTTTAATGGTAGCAGCAGCGGATGTTTTAATGGCGGCAGCAGTAGATGTTTTAATGGCGGCAGCAGCAGATGTTTTGATTGCGGCAGCAGTAGATGTTTTAATGGCCGCAGCAGCAGATGTTTTGATTGCGGCAGCAGTAGATGTTATAATGGCGGCAGCAGCAGATGTTTTAATGGTGGCAGCAGCAGATGTTTTGATTGCGGCAGCAGTAGATGTTATAATGGCGGCAGCAGCAGATGTTTTAATGGTGGCAGCAGCGGATGTTTTGATTGCAGCAGCAGTAGATGTTTTAATGGTGGCAGCAGCAGATGTTTTGATGGCGGCAGCAGTAGATGTTTTAATGGTGGCAGCAGCAGATGTTTTGATGGTGGCAGCAGTAGATGTTTTAATGGCGGCAGCAGTAGATGTTTTAATGGCGGCAGCAGCAGATGTTTGATGGCAGCAGCAGCGGATGTTTTGATTGCGGCAGCCCTATATAAATGACTAGGGATGTAATGATGTTTGGTTATCATGGTTATTGTGGTAATAATCCCTGATGGTTAATAATATCATTTAAATTTTAATTATCATGATAACCGTTTGTGATTACCATGCTTTGAAACAAAAAAGGCGATTATTTTGGCTGGTCAAAAATATGCTTGGCAGGTAGATTTTTTTGTTACAGCCCAATTGTTCAGTTTATGATAAAGTTAATTTTGGGCACTAACTGTTAGACTGTAATGCCTCTACCAAAGTTAGCAGCGACAGTCACTTACAGATGTAGCAATGCTGAATGTGCAGTCCGTCCCTCCCTTTCCTGAAAACATGATGTTAGTGTGGGCATCAGTACTTTTTGAACATTTTCCAGCATGTGTCAAAATTATTGCAATTAGGGGCGTTCCATAGGGTATCATCCATGACCGGTATATTTTTTATATGATAAAAAAAAAAAATGCATATCGCTATAATGGCAACATTTCTACCTCTTGACATAGTGACATCAAAGCATGCTCTTTACTTTCCTTAATGACACTGGACGGATGACCAGAATGGAGACTGTGGATAGGGGATGTGGTGTCACACACTTGCGATCCGTAAGTAACTTAGAGAAGAAGGAAAAGACGTCAAAGCACGCAGCGTGCAGTAATAACAAGCATGGCCGAAAGCAAAAGTCCCGGCTCCGCGGTGGATGAGTTGGTTCCGAAGAGGGGAGCGACTTCACTAGTGTGAAATTGGTTTGGTTACAGAAGATTATATGTGCGGCAGACTACGGCAATATGTAAGAAGAGTAACAAGACTGTGACCACAAAGGGGGGCAACACATCAAACTTATTTCACCACCTCAAACAGAAGCACTCAAAGGAGTATGAGGAGAGCCAAAAATCCCGTAAGGAGAGCGTGGCAACAACAACAACAACAAATGCAACGAGTTCGTGCAGACAGCATGCACGGGCTCGGCCTAGCATCTTTCGTAAGTTGCCAATTCAAACTGTCGCGAGGAAAGGCTTCAAACTGCTCGTAAAAAAGTTGATTTTTATTTTGTTGTATGATTTTTATTTGTACAGAATCTGAAACTCGGTTTTATTTAGATAGATAGATAGATAGGTACTTTATTGATCCCGAGGGAAATTTAAGTAACCAGCAGCATATTAAACATACAGAATAGAATATAGACCAATAAATATATAAGCAATATATACAGAGAAAAAAAGAGATGCAGAATATGCAAAAACACAAGATATAAAACAACAATAACAATAAAACAGTGCAATACCAGTATGAACAGTGCAACAGTGCAAACAGTGTTTATCTGTGTGAGGAGGAGTTGAAGAGTCGTATGGCCTGTGGGACAAACGACTTCCTCAGCCTGTCAGTGGAGCAGGACAGGGACAGCAGCCTGTCACTGAAGACACTCCTCTGCCTGATGATGATGCCGTGCAGAGGGTGCTGGGCATTGTCCATGATGCAGAGCAGTTTGCTGAGAGTCCTTCTCTCTGCCACTGATGTGATCGAGTCCAGCTCTGTGCCGACCACAGAGCCAGCTTTTCTTACCAGCCTGTCCAGCCGAGAGGCGTCCCTCTTCTTGATGCTGCCTCCCCAGCACACCACAGCATAGAAGAGGACACTTGCCACAACAGACTGGTAGAACATCAGTAGGAGTTTCCGGCAGATTTTGAAGGACCCCAGCCTCCTCAAGAAGTAGAGCCTGCTCTGAGCCTTCTTGAGGAGGGTCTCGGTGTTGAAAGACCAGTCCAGTTTGTTGTCTAGCTGCAGCCCGAGGTATCTGTAGGTCCCGACCACATCAGACCCCTCAATGGAGATCTGTTGCATAGGCGGCCTGGACCTCCGTAAATCCACCACCATCTCCTTGGTCTTGGTAGTGTTGATCTGCAGATGGTTTGCCCTGCACCATGTCACAAAGTCCTCCACCAGGCTCCTGTACTCCCCCTCCTGTCCATCCCTGATACATCCCACGATTGCAGTGTCGTCAGAGTACTTCTGCACATGGCACGGCTCAGAGGTGTGCCAAAGTCTGATGTGTACAGAGTGAACAGGACAGGGGAAAGAACAGTCCCTTGTGGTGCGCCAGTGCTGCAGACCACCGTGTCAGAGGAGCAGTCCCTCAGCCTGACGTACTGAGGTCTCCCTGTGAGGTAGTTCATAATCCAGGTCACCAGGTGTGATTCCACTCCCATATCTGCCAGCTTGTCTCTCAGTAGAGGGGGCTGGATCGTGTTGAAGGCGCTCGAAAAATCAAAAAACATGATCCTCACAGCGCCACTCCCTGTGTCCAGATGAGAGTAAGCCCTGTGTAGCAGATACAGGATGGCGTCGTCCACCCCGACCTCCTCCTGGTAAGCGAACTGGAGTGGGTCGAGTGCCTGGCGAACCTGGGGTCTGATGTGGTGCAGCAGGAGCCGTTCCAGGGTCTTCATAATGTGTGAAGTCAGGGCAACTGGTCTGTAGTCATTCAGCACACTGGGGTGTGCCTTCTTTGGAACTGGGATGAGGCAGGAAGTTTTCCATAGTAGAGGGACCCTCCCCAGTCGCAGGCTCAGGTTGAAGACATGCTGAAGAGGCTCCCCCAGTTCAGCAGCACAGAACTTGAGCATTCTTGGACACACCCTGTCTGGCCCTGCTGCCTTCGTGGGGCGGAGTCTCCTCAGCTCTCTACTGACCTGCTCTGCAGTGATGGAGGGGGGGGCATTGTCTACTGAGGATTCAGCTGATGGTGTTGAAGAGGTGTGAAAGTGGGTGCCAAGAGCAGTAAGTGGGGGGTGTGTGTGGGGGAAAACCTTTGCATGTAGCGGAGGAGGAGGAGGAGGAGAATCAAACCTGTTGTAGAAGTGGTTGAACTGGTTTGCTCTCACCCCATCCCCCTCTGCTGAGCCGTTGGTCTTTTTGTTGCAGCCTGTGATGGTTTTCATGCCATCCCAGACCTCCCTCATGCTGTTGTTGCCCAACTTCTGCTCCAGCTTCCTGCTGTAGGACTCCTTTGCTTCTCTCAGTCGGACCTTGAGTTCTCCCTGTACGCGCTTCAGCTCTGCCCGGTCTCTGTCTTTAAACGCCCTCTTTTTCTTGTTGAGGAGGTTTTTGACATCGCTGGTAATCCAGGGCTTGTTGTTAGGGAAGCAGCGCACAGTTTTGGTGGGAACAGCAATGTCCATGCAGAAGTTCAGGTAGTCCGTGGTGCAGTGTGTGACCCCCTCAATGTCCTCACTGTGTGGTTCTTGTAGCACACTCCAGTCAGTACACTCAAAGCAGTCCCTCAGAGCATCCACTGCCTCTGGAGACCATTTCCTGAAAGAGCGTGTAGTTGTGGGTTCCCTGAGGACCCGTGGTTTGTATTGGGGCTGGAGAAGGACAAGATTATGGTCTGATTTTCCCAGTGGAGGAAGAGGAAAGGAACAGTATGCATCCTTCACATTGGCATAAAGGAGGTCTATTGTCTTGTTTTTCCTGGTCGGACAGTTAACAAACTGATGAAATGTTGGGAGAGTAGAGTCCAAGCTGACATGATTGAAATCACCAGAGATTGCAATGAAAGCCTCAGGGTGCTGTGTTTGCAGCGTCGCGATGTTAGAGTGGATGACGTCACATGCCACCTCCGCGTCTGCCCGCGGAGGAACGTAAACACAAACAGCAATGGCGTGGGAGAACTCTCTGGGCATGTAGTAAGGTCTGAGACTCACCGCAAGCAGCTCAATGTCCGGACAGCACACCGTCGCTTTTACAGTTACATGTCCCGGGTTGCACCATCTCTTGTTAATGAACAGTGCGAGTCCCCCGCCTTTGCGTTTGCCGGTTAGCTTAGCGTCCCTGTCCGCTCGTACAGTGGTGAATCCAGGCAAATCCACATTAGCATCCGGAGTGATGCCGGTTAGCCACGTCTCCGTGAAGCACATCAGGCTACACTCCCTGTAGATTTTCTGGTTCTTCACCAGAGCCGCCAGCTCGTCGGTCTTGTCGGTCAGTGCGTTTACATTCCCCATTACGACGGATGGAATGGATGGCTTGTACCTCCACCGCTTTGCTTTCTGCCTAGCCTTCACCTTAGCGCCGGCTCTGCAGCCCCGGTACGGCCGTCTCAGCTCCTCTGGTACAAAGCAAAAGCTGCCGGTTTTCCCCATTGTCCGTAGAGAGAGCAGCTGTCCCCTTGAATAAACAAGGTTTTTTCTTCCAGGAGATAAAATATCCATCGGATATAATAAGAACTGCCCAGTATGTGCAGTATAAAAGTGAAGAGGAGGAAAAGTTGAAAAAAATAGCGATGAAAAACACAAGTTAAAACAAAACGTTAAACTACAGAGCTACTGGTAAGGCTGCCACTCGCGTCGGCGCTGGAAGTGTGTTTAGTTTTCACTATATAATTTAAGGCAAACTGTTACATTGCTAACATAAAAACAATAACACTGTGCTGCAATTTTATGCTCTTGAAATTCATTTTTTAAATTTTTTTTAATATATTTTTCAGTATTTTGTCATATCGCCAAGAATATTGTTATCGCAAAATTACCCTGAAATATCATGATATTCTTTAAGGGCCGTGTCGCCCACCCCTAATTACAATAATATCGTTTATCGTGATAATTTTGGTCGCGATAATCGTGTTAAGAAAATTTGATATCGTTACCTGTCTGTGATTGACTGAAGGAAACTCTGGTTTCAAGTTTCTGTCAAAGAAAAACAAATCTGAGCAGAAAGTGTGTAGTGTTGGTACAGCGTGTATGTGAGAGCACTTTGACACGAGTGTTTGTGTGTTCTGCTGCCTCTCTCTCGTGTTTGTGTGTGTGTGTGTGTGTGTGTGTGTGTGTGTGTGTGTGTGTGTGTGTGTGTGTGTGTGTCTGTGTGTGTGTGTGTGTGTGTGTGTGTGTGTGTAGGTAGGTAAACTGTCTAAGAACAAGAAGAAGAAGTTAAAGAGGAAAGCCAAACGTCAGCAGAGACTGTTGGAGGAGAGATTGGTGGATATACAGGTACTATGAATACTCAGAATACTGCTGACTCTGGAGTACTGCGAGAACCATTCAAAACATCAGGAACTTAAGACATTTTACATAGTCCCTTCAAAATAAAGCTTTCCATGTCTGCCTGTGTGTGTTCAGAGGATGGAGGAGGAGGACGGAGTGTTACAACCTGACGACACAGACAGTAACTGTGAGTACATGCTGTTATACATGCTGTAATACACACTGTTACACAGACTGTTACACAAACTGTTATACACACTGTTGCACAGTCACACACTGTTTATAACTGTCTTACAGTGTGTGTAATAGTATGTTTAACACTGTTACATACTTCGTTACACACACGTGTTAGTGGTGCAGTACAGCATTAGATTTGTGTGTGTGTGTGTGTGTGTGTGTGTGTGTGTGTGTGTGTGTGTGTGTCTTCTCTCAGGCTCTGTGGTTGTCAACGGCAACACTTACTGCTCCACAGCCAATAGCAAAGGGAGCCCAGAGTCTGCCTGCTCCTGGTTGGAGGACAGGTGTAATGGCCACGCCCCTGGACGGTTCTCCAGCCCTGCCTCCGGCCTATCAGGCTTCTCCAGCTCTGTGATGTCTGCGACGTCAGAGTCCGCACTCTCTACTCAGTCGGGATACTCCAGTGGACGAGACGGTGGGACAAAACACACACACAGATACACACCACACTACACTCTTTATATATGTTGATATGACATATGTTGTTAGTAAACATGATGTCCCGTGTTGTTTGCGTGTTTCAGTGTTCAGTGCGTCGGACTTCGTCCTCAGTCCTCTGGATCCTCAGAACGCCCACAAACTGAGAGTGAAGATCGCTGATCTGGGAAATGCCTGCTGGGTGGTGAGTCGGCGTCCTCCTCTAATCTTCTTTCTCTCTGTGGTGAAAGTTTGAACTTTGGACCAATCAGATGGCTCCTCTGTCTGTCCTGTGTGTCTCTCATCCAGCACAAACACTTCACGGAGGACATTCAGACCAGACAGTACAGAGCTCTGGAGGTTCTGATTGGAGCAGAGTACGGACCGCCAGCCGACATCTGGAGCACCGCATGCATGGTAAACGCACACGAGAACGCACACCAGCGTGTTCAGAATCACCCAACTATAGCACGTTGAAAACAACGTCATGGTGTAACGTGTCGTTCAAGAAATAAAAGAACGTCATAGTATCGTGTTTTGTTCAAAAAATGATAAAAAATGTCATAGTATAGTATGTGTTCAAAAACTGATAAAAGCGTCAACTTACAGTATGTCGTTTAAAAAAATGTCATGGTGTAGTTTGACGTTCAAAATTTGACAAAAATGTCATAGAATATTGTATATTATTCAAAAACTGACAAACATCATAGAGTAGTATGTCATATAAAATCTGATAAACATGTCGTAGTATATTATGTTGTTAAAATACTGTTAAAAACGTCAGAGTGTAGTATGTTGTTCAAAATTAGACAAAAAGGTCGTAGTATTGTGTGTTGTACAAAAACTGACAAAAAACTTCAGTGTTTAGTTTGTCGTTCAAAAAATGACTAAAACATCATAGTTAGGGCGGGGTGATAAATCGTTTTTATCGATTAATTTGAATTTGTGATTCAGGGCGATTGTTAAAAATGATAATCACAATTTTTGTCCCAGAAAAGTCATTCTTGTCATTAATGTGGAACTAGTTTCGGTTTTGCAGCGTCAGATCTCGAACAAATCACAGTCCTGCAAAGTTTATCTTTTAATCTCCACGGAGGACCGGGAGTCACGTCCGCCCCGATACACGAAACATACTCGACGGAACAGCCAACAGCAGCTGGTTAGAGAGGAAATACTGAAAATACACAAGAATACTTACTGTTTTGTTTTTATGAAACGTGTCTGAATACAGACTGTGCTCCAGGTGTGTGTGTGTGTGTGTGTGTGTGTGTGTGTGTGTGTGTGCTCCAGGTGTGTGTGTGTGTGTGTGTGTGTGTGTGTGTGCTCCAGGTGTGTGTGTGTGTGCTCCAGGTGTGTGTGTGTGTGCTCCAGGTGTATGTGCACATTTGGATCCTCGAGCGCAGCTCGTGCCGCACATTCCTGTCCGGACCGAAGTCACTGAAGAGATTCATATGACTGTTTTCAAAGAGCGACAAAAAGTGTTGCTAACAGAAACAAAGCTGATCGATCACAGCTGATCTATAGATCCATCAGAGCAGCACTGACAGACCTCTCAGTTATCAGGGGCGGATTTGGTGATTTGGGGGCCCGGTGCCCAGCTGCCCTGCTGCGATGCGGTCCGGTCTGTAACTGGGAGTGCTGGCGGCTGCAGACGAGTGCAGCTGATGTCGAGGCTCTGGCAGCTGTTCTGATACAGACACGCTGATAAAGACGTGATCCGCGTGAATTCATGTGAATATGTTTTGTGAAATTACTGCAGCCTCAGTGTTAAAGATATGTTTGCACTTTAACCCCAAAAGGGAAATTCAGTTCACGATATTAACAGAAGCCTTTAATTTTTACTGCTGAAATCAAAAGCAAAACTTGTTTTGAGTAATTTCTTTGTCATTTGTAGTTTGTTTTGAAGAAGGAAAAAGAATTGATTAAAATCGTAAATCGCGTTTGTTGTGAAAAAATCTGAGATTTTATTTTTAGGTCATATCGCCCGTCCCTAAACCAAAGTACAGTACGTCTTTCAAAACCTGACAAAAACGTCATAGTACGGTTTGTCATTATTTGTCATTATATACATTATTTATAGTACTAGTAATCGTTTAAAAACTATAAAATGTGATGGTATCGTATGTCTCCTGTGTATTGATTATTGATGTGTTGATTGGTGATATTTCAGGCGTTTGAGTTGGCGACAGGAGATTACCTGTTTGAACCTCATTCAGGGGAAGATTACACCAGAGACGAAGGTAGTACACTTTACAATACACACTCTACCGCACACACTACTGCAGTGTGCAGTTTGACACTCAGCATGAAGGTAACAGACACCACTGCAGTGTGAAACTGTGTGTATTTTGATTGTGTGCAGATCACATCGCTCACATCATCGAGCTGCTCGGACCGATTCCTCTGCCCTTCGCTTTGTCTGGAAGGTACTCCAGAGAGTACTTCAACAGGAGAGGTGAAAGAGGCCGTCCATCTGTCTGTACTTGTGTCCGCCGTCCCCACCTGTCTCACCTGTCTGTCCTTACCTGTCTCACCTGTCTCACCTGTCTATCCCTGTCTCAGGGGAGCTGCGTCACATCTCCAGCCTGAAGCCGTGGGGTCTGTTCGAGGTGTTGTTGGAGAAGTACGAGTGGCCGCTGGATCAGGCGGCTCAGTTCAGCGACTTCCTGTTGACCATGTTGGAGCTGCAGCCTGAGCGCAGAGCGACGGCGGCGCAGTGCCTGCAGCACGCCTGGCTGCACACATGAACACGCGCACACACACACACGCTATGTTTTGGGCGTCTCTGAGTTGATTTCACCTCGACTGACTGTAAACTGGACTGGCGCCGCTCAGGTAGCTGCTGTGATCGTGAGACCTCATGGACTCAATCAGTGAGGGCGTGATGTCATCACCGCCACAGAGCAGACTTCCTGTCTGCGGCCTGCTGGGTGTTTCACAATAAAACATCTGAAAACGGTCTTTTTGGATTCAGTCAGTTTTAATTTCCCTCCTGAAGGAACCTGCTTACATCTCTGAATCTCTGTCGATGCTGCTGATGTCACCTGATTTCAACTGATTTCACCTGATTTCACTTGATTTCACCTGATTTCTGCTGATTTGACCTGATTTCACTTGATTTCAACTGATGTCACCTGATTTCTGCTGATTTGACCTGATTTCACTTTCTCTGCTGATGTCACCTGATTTCTTTGCTGATTTTAGGTGTTTGTTTCTTTGCTTCTGTGTTTTCTATTGATTGTGCAGTTTCTTCACTTCCTGTCATCCTGACTGATTATTGATCAGAGCTGAGTTCACAGTAGGAGAAATCTTGTTATTGAGTTTGTCAGCAGCCGACCCCCCCACCGACTGATCACTGATCACGTTATTGATCCTATTGACATCTCACCTGTTTCTATGTTCCGATAATAATTAGTGCCTTGAAATAAGCCCCGCCCCCTCCTACCTGTCACAGTGACATCACCAGGAAGAGTTTTTTTTATGTGTCTGTTTGTGTGGTGTGATTTCTCTCCTGTGAATAAAGAGGAATGGAGAATCAGCTGTGACCTTTCCCTTGTCCTCTAAAGTTTGACCCTCAAAATTCGGAGTCTGACCTTTGACCTTAGAAATTTAAACTCTAAACTTTGACAGAAAAGTGTGATGACATCACAGAGACACTCATAGAGACACGATATTCAACAGGTTTAATATAAAAACATAAACTAGATTCTTTCGGGTTTAACGCCACCTGTCGTCTCTGAGGACGGACGCCGACCATCAAATCCATTAAAGACGCTCAATCTGTTTCGATGTCCCACAGCCAAAGGTCAAAGGTTAGCTGCTTCTCAGTTTAACAGTTCACGCTGCTTTTCATCTTCTGTTCACTTCTTCTTCCTCACCACCGTCCAGCCGTCCTCTTCTTCTTCACCAGGAGCAGCAGGAGCAGCAGGAGGCGGGTCCATCCTGCTGACTGACGGCACCGAGGGTTCACACTCCATCACCTGAACGCAGGATGACATCATCACTCTGTGACCTCATGGGACCTGGACAGCTGTGAGTGAGGTGAGACGTACCTGTGTGTCATCATCACTGTCTTCACCAGACGGTGTAGGCGGAGCCATGACCTTTGCCCTCTGACCCTTCTTCGATGTCAAAGTGATGATGGTTTGTCTGAGCTGCTGCAGCTCCCCCTGCTGCCAGAGACCAAACACCTGCATCAGTCCGTCACACACCTGAGAGCACAGGTAAGCACAGTCCATTCATCTGCCAATCTGACATTCATCCACATACTTTACTATGATGTTTTTGACATTGTATACTATGACCTGTCTCTACGAGCAATAATGTCTCGTTTTCAGCCCGTTTTTCGACATGTTGAAATTGGACATTTTTCACCATACTATACGGTGGCATTTTCTGTCATTTTTTCGACAAACCAATGCAAAAAAAAGTCAATTTTTGAAAAATGGAAAAAAAGAGCTGAAAACAAAATATAGATTACAGAAGCACGTCATAGTATTCAATGTGGAAGTAAAGGCCAAAAACGTCATTATATAGCATGCAGGAAATAAGACAAGCCATACTAAATTATATCGAAAAATTAATAATTTTAAAATATCAAAAAAAGTCTGAAATACACGTACCCTGTAGAAACACGTCATAGTATTCAATTCTGAAAAAAGGCCAAAGAACGTCATAATATAGCATGTCAAAGGAATTGTCAAAACCACCATACTGTAGTATGACAAGAATGTCAGATTTTGACATGCTGAATAAACACTTTGTTGCAGAAAGTTGCAGAAACGGCCAAAAACACCATAAAATAGCATGTCCAAAAAATGACCGAAAATTCAAGGCTATAGTATGGCAAAAATGTCAAAATGTGGCACGTTCCGAAAACAGCTAAAAACACTTTAAAACCACCTAAAATAGCTCGCTGAGACACGCCATAGCAAAGAAAGTTGCAAAAACGTCCAAAAACACCATAAAATAGCATGTCCAAAAAATGACCGAAGATGCAAGGCTATAGTATGGCAAAAATGTCAAAATATGGCACGTTCCAAAAACAGCTAAAAACACTTTAAAACCACCTAAAATAGCTCGCTGAGACACGCCATAGCAAAGAAAGTGTCTAAAATGGCCAAAAACACGGAAATATAGCATGTCCAAAACATGACCGAAGATGCAAGGCTATAGTATGGCAAAAATGTCAAAATATGGCACGTTCCAAAAACAGCTAAAAACACTTTAAAACCACCTAAAATAGCTCGCTGAGACACGCCATAGCAAAGAAAGTGTCTAAAATGGCCAAAAACACGGAAATATAGCATGTCCAAAACATGACCGAAGATGCAAGGCTATAGTATGGCAAAAATGTCAAAATATGGCACGTTCCAAAAACAGCTAACAACACTTTAAAACCACCTAACATAGCGTGCTGAGACACGCCATAGCAAAGAAAGTTGCAAAAATGGCCAAAAACACCATAAAATAGCATGTCCAAAAAATGACCGAAAATGCAAGGCTATAGTATGGCAATAATGTCAAAATGTGGCACGTTCCGAAAATAGCTAAAAACACTTTAAAACCACCTAAAATAGCGTGCTGAGACACGCCATAGCAAAGAAAGTTGCAAAAACGGTCCAAAACACAAAGATATAGCATGTCCAAAAAATTACAGAAAATGCAAGGCTATAGTATGGCAAAAATGTCAAAATATGGCACGTTCCAAAAACAGCTAACAACACTTTAAAACCACCTAACATAGCGTGCTGAGACACGCCATAGCAAAGAAAGTGTCTAAAATGGCCAAAAACACCATAAAATAGCATGTCCAAAAAATGACCGAAGATGCAAGGCTATAGTATGGCAAAAATGTCAAAATATGGCACGTTCCAAAAACAGCTAAAAACACTTTAAAACCACCTAACATAGCATGCTGAGACACGCCATAGCAAAGAAAGTTGCAAAAACGGCCAAAAACACAATAATATAGTGTTACGTGCCAGGCAGGGGCACAGTGTGGTATGTGTGTTTTTCTCCCTCCTCTTTTGTGTTTTTTGTAGGTGCTAATGACCTGAGTGTTTCCTGTGCAGAGGGTCAGGATGCTCACTGGTTCCCTCCTCTCCGACCTGGCCAATCATCCATCAGTCGGGTTTTCAAAATGGATGTCCTACAAAGTGCCGGTCTCTCTTTTTTGACCTTTTTGTTCTGCGCCTGAGCTGGCTGTGTGCTTTTCTGACCATAACTGTGTTTTTGCATTTGGTGATAGGTATGTGATGAGAGGTTGTTGACGTCAGGTAAGTTGGGGGTACTCGTTACATTTTCACACACTCAGAAAATCGCTGTTAGACACACTAGGCTAAGTGGTTGTTGCTATCCCCTGTGTTTGTTCCTGAAAGCGGTTTTTTTAAAGAAGGGCAAAAAGTTTTAGTTTCTAGTTTGTTTTCCGAGGTAGTGGTTCAGTAAGGCCCAGTTTTTTTGTATTCAGTTACTTTCTTTGGCACAACCATCTTTTGCCGTGCTCTCTCACATTTTTAAGAAAATATTGTTTGGTCACAAATAAATTACTTTTATATCCACTTCAAGTCTGGCTCGTCTTTCATGGTTGTTGTGTTATCGTCCCTTTTCTATGAAGGGAACGTAACATGAAGCATATAAAAAAAGTGACACAAAATACAAGGGAACAGTCTGGCAAAAATGTCAAAATATGACACATCACGAAATGAGCTGGAAACACTTTAAAACCGCAAAAAAAAGCCTACTGAGAAACGCCATAGCAAAGAAAGCTGCAAAAATGGCCCAAAACACACAGATATAGCATGTCCAAAAAATGACCGAAATTGCAAGGCTATAGTATGGCAAAAATGTCAAAATATGGCACGTTCCAAAAACAGCTAAAAACACTTTCAAACCACCTAAAATAGCGTGCTGACACACGCCATAGCAAAGAAAGTTGCAAAAATGGCCAAAACCACAGAAATATAGCATGTCCAAAACATGACCGAAGATGCAAGGCTATAGTATGGCAAAAATGTCAAAATATGGCACATTCCAAAAACAGCTAAAAACACTTTAAAACCACCTAACATAGCGTGCTGAGACACGCCATAGCAAAGAAAGTTGCAAAAATGGCCAAAAACACCATAAAAAAGCATGTTCAAAAAATGACCAAAGATGCAAGGCTATAGTATGGCAAAAATGTCAAAATATGGCACGTTCCAAAAACAGCTAAAAACACTTTAAAACCACCTAAAATAGCGTGCTGACACACGCCATAGCAAAGAAAGTTGCAAAAACAGCCAAAAACACAGAAATATAGTATGTCCAAAAAATGACCGAAGATGCAAGGCTATAGTATGGCAAAAATGTCAAAATATGGCACGTTCCAAAAACAGCTAAAAACACTTTAAAACCACCTAACATAGCGTGCTGAGACACGCCATAGCA
The DNA here is from genome assembly GCF_026936395.1 of Plectropomus leopardus. Taxonomy (NCBI): domain Eukaryota; kingdom Metazoa; phylum Chordata; class Actinopteri; order Perciformes; family Serranidae; genus Plectropomus; species Plectropomus leopardus. The sequence continues at coordinate 104,821 of NC_142184.1, read as the reverse complement.
AAGTAAGTTGCAAAAACGTCCAAAAACACCATAAAATAGCATGTCCAAAAAATGACCGAAGATGCAAGGCTATAGTATGGCAAAAATGTCAAAATATGGCACATTCCAAAAACAGCTAAAAACACTTTAAAACCACCTAACATAACGTGCTGAGACACGCCATAGCAAAGAAAGTTGCAAAGACGGTCCAAAACACAAAGATATAGCATGTCCAAAAAATGACCAAAGATGCAAGGCTATAGTATGGCAAAAATGTCAAAATATGGCACGTTCCGAAAACAGCTAAAAACACTTTAAACCCACCTAAAATAGCGTGCTGACACACGCCATAGCAAAGAAAGTTGCAAAAATAGCCAAAAACACCAAAAATTGCATGTCCAAAAAATGACAGAAAATGCAAGGCTATAGTATGGCAAAAATGTCAAAATGTGGCACGTTCCGAAAACAGCTAAAAACACTTTAAAACCACCTAAAATAGCGTGCTGAGACACGCCATAGCAAAGAAAGTTGCAAAAACGGCAAAAAACACAGAAATATAGTATGTCCAAAAAATGACCGAAGATGCAAGGCTATAGTATGGCAAAAATGTCAAAATATGGCACGTTCCGAAAACAGCTAAAAACACTTTAAACCCACCTAAAATAGCGTGCTGACACACGCCATAGCAAAGAAAGTTGCAAAAACGGCCAAAAACACAGAAATATAGCATGTCCAAAAAATGAGCGAAGATGCAAGGCTATAGTATGGCAAAAATGTCAAAATATGGCACGTTCCAAAAACAGCTAAAAACACTTTAAAACCACCTAAGATAGCGTGCTGAGACACGCCATAGCAAAGAAAGTTGCAAAAATGTCCAAAAACACCATAAAAAAGCATGTTCAAAACATGACCGAAGATGCAAGGCTATAGTATGGCAAAAATGTCAAAATATGGCACGTTCCAAAAACAGCTAAAAACACTTTAAAACCACCTAAAATAGCGTGCTGACACACGCCATAGCAAAGAAAGTTGCAAAGACGGTCCAAAACACAAAGATATAGCATGTCCAAAAAATGACCAAAGATGCAAGGCTATAGTATGGCAAAAATGTCAAAATATGGCACGTTCCGAAAACAGCTAAAAACACTTTAAACCCACCTAAAATAGCGTGCTGACACACGCCATAGCAAAGAAAGTTGCAAAAATAGCCAAAAACACCAAAAATTGCATGTCCAAAAAATGACAGAAAATGCAAGGCTATAGTATGGCAAAAATGTCAAAATGTGGCACGTTCCGAAAACAGCTAAAAACACTTTAAAACCACCTAAAATAGCGTGCTGAGACACGCCATAGCAAAGAAAGTTGCAAAAACAGCCAAAAACACAGAAATATAGTATGTCCAAAAAATGACCGAAGATGCAAGGCTATAGTATGGCAAAAATGTCAAAATATGGCACGTTCCGAAAACAGCTAAAAACACTTTAAAACCACCTAAAATAGCGTGCTGAGACACGCCATAGCAAAGAAAGTTGCAAAAACGGCAAAAAACACAGAAATATAGTATGTCCAAAAAATGACCGAAGATGCAAGGCTATAGTATGGCAAAAATGTCAAAATATGGCACATTCCAAAAACAGCTAAAAACACTTTAAAACCACCTAACATAACGTGCTGAGACACGCCATAGCAAAGAAAGTTGCAAAGACGGTCCAAAACACAAAGATATAGCATGTCCAAAAAATGACCGAAGATGCAAGGCTATAGTATGGCAAAAATGTCAAAATATGGCACGTTCCAAAAACAGCTAAAAACACTTTAAAACCACCTAACATAGCGTGCTGAGACACGCCATAGCAAAGAAAGTTGCAAAAATGTCCAAAAACACCATAAAATAGCATGTCCAAAAAATGACCGAAAATGCAAGGCTATAGTATGGCAAAAATGTCAAAATGTGGCACGTTCCGAAAACAGCTAAAAACACTTTAAAACCACCGAAAATAGCTCGCTGAGACACGCCATAGCAAAGAAAGTCTCTAAAATGGCCAAAACCACAGAAATATAGCATGTCCAAAAAATGACCGAAGATGCAAGGCTATAGTATGGCAAAAATGTCAAAATATGGCACGTTCCAAAAACAGCTAAAAACACTTTAAAACCACCTAACATAGCGTGCTGAGACACACCATAGCAAAGAAAGTTGCAAAAATGGCCAAAAACACCATAAAAAAGCATGTTCAAAAAATGACCGAAGATGCAAGGCTATAGTATGGCAAAAATGTCAAAATATGGCACGTTCCAAAAACAGCTAAAAACACTTTAAAACCACCTAACATAGCGTGCTAAGACACGCCATAGCAAAGTAAGTTGCAAAAACGTCCAAAAACACCATAAAATAGCATGTCCAAAAAATGACCGAAGATGCAAGGCTATAGTATGGCAAAAATGTCAAAATATGGCACATTCCAAAAACAGCTAAAAACACTTTAAAACCACCTAACATAACGTGCTGAGACACGCCATAGCAAAGAAAGTTGCAAAAACGGTCCAAAACACAAAGATATAGCATGTCCAAAACATGACCGAAGATGCAAGGCTATAGTATGGCAAAAATGTCAAAATATGGCACGTTCCAAAAACAGCTAACAACACTTTAAAACCACCTAACATAGCGTGCTGAGACACGCCATAGCAAAGAAAGTTGCAAAAATGGCCAAAAACACCATAAAATAGCATGTCCATAAAATGACCGAAGATGCAAGGCTATAGTATGGCAAAAATGTCAAAATATGGCACATTCGAAAAACAGCTAAAAACACTTTAAAACCACCTAACATAGCGTGCTGACACACGCCATAGCAAAGAAAGTTGCAAAAATGGCCAAAAACACCATAAAAAAGCATGTTCAAAAAATGACCGAAGATGCAAGGCTATAGTATGGCAAAAATGTCAAAATATGGCACATTCCAAAAACAGCTAAAAACACTTTAAAACCACCTAACATAGCGTGCTAAGACACGCCATAGCAAAGTAAGTTGCAAAAATGGCCAAAAACACCATAAAATAGCATGTCCAAAAAATGACCGAAGATGCAAGGCTATAGTATGGCAAAAATGTCAAAATATGGCACGTTCCAAAAACAGCTAAAAACACTTTAAAACCACCTAAAATAGCGTGCTGACACACGCCATAGCAAAGAAAGTTGCAAAAACAGCCAAAAACACAGAAATATAGTATGTCCAAAAAATGACCGAAGATGCAAGGCTATAGTATGGCAAAAATGTCAAAATATGGCACATTCCAAAAACAGCTAAAAACACTTTAAAACCACCTAACATAACGTGCTGAGACACGCCATAGCAAAGAAAGTTGCAAAGACGGTCCAAAACACAAAGATATAGCATGTCCAAAAAATGACCGAAGATGCAAGGCTATAGTATGGCAAAAATGTCAAAATATGGCACGTTCCGAAAACAGCTAAAAACACTTTAAACCCACCTAAAATAGCGTGCTGACACACGCCATAGCAAAGAAAGTTGCAAAAATAGCCAAAAACACCAAAAATTGCATGTCCAAAAAATGACAGAAAATGCAAGGCTATAGTATGGCAAAAATGTCAAAATGTGGCACGTTCCGAAAACAGCTAAAAACACTTTAAAACCACCTAAAATAGCGTGCTGAGACACGCCATAGCAAAGAAAGTTGCAAAAAACGGCAAAAAACACAGAAATATAGTATGTCCAAAAAATGACCGAAGATGCAAGGCTATAGTATGGCAAAAATGTCAAAATATGGCACGTTCCGAAAACAGCTAAAAACACTTTAAACCCACCTAAAATAGCGTGCTGACACACGCCATAGCAAAGAAAGTTGCAAAAACGGCCAAAAACACAGAAATATAGCATGTCCAAAAAATGAGCGAAGATGCAAGGCTATAGTATGGCAAAAATGTCAAAATATGGCACGTTCCAAAAACAGCTAAAAACACTTTAAAACCACCTAAAATAGCGTGCTGAGACACGCCATAGCAAAGAAAGTTGCAAAAATGTCCAAAAACACCATAAAAAAGCATGTTCAAAACATGACCGAAGATGCAAGGCTATAGTATGGCAAAAATGTCAAAATATGGCACGTTCCAAAAACAGCTAAAAACACTTTAAAACCACCTAAAATAGCGTGCTGACACACGCCATAGCAAAGAAAGTTGCAAAAACAGCCAAAAACACCATAAAAAAGCATGTCCAAAAAATGACCGAAGATGCAAGGCTATAGTATGGCAAAAATGTCAAAATATGGCACATTCCAAAAACAGCTAAAAACACTTTAAAACCACCTAACATAGCGTGCTGAGACACGCCATAGCAAAGAAAGTTGCAAAAACGGTCCAAAACACAAAGATATAGCGTGTCCAAAAAATGACCGAAGATGCAAGGCTATAGTATGGCAAAAATGTCAAAATATGGCACGTTCCAAAAACAGCTAAAAACACTTTAAAACCACCTAACATAGCGTGCTGAGACACGCCATAGCAAAGAAAGTTGCAAAAATGTCCAAAAACACCATAAAATAGCATGTCCAAAAAATGACCGAAGATGCAAGGCTATAGTATGGCAAAAATGTCAAAATATGGCACGTTCCAAAAACAGCTAAAAACACTTTAAAACCACCTAACATAGCGTGCTGAGACACACCATAGCAAAGAAAGTTGCAAAAATGGCCAAAAACACCATAAAAAAGCATGTTCAAAAAATGACCGAAGATGCAAGGCTATAGTATGGCAAAAATGTCAAAATATGGCACGTTCCAAAAACAGCTAAAAACACTTTAAAACCACCTAACATAGCGTGCTAAGACACGCCATAGCAAAGTAAGTTGCAAAAGCGTCCAAAAACACCATAAAATAGCATGTCCAAAAATGACCGAAGATGCAAGGCTATAGTATGGCAAAAATGTCAAAATATGGCACGTTACAAAAACAGCTAAAAACACTTTCAAACCACCTAAAATAGCGTGCTGAGACACGCCATAGCAAAGAAAGCTGCAAAAACGGCCAAAAACACAAAGATATAGCATGTCCAAAAAATGACCGAAGATGCAAGGCTATAGTATGGCAAAAATGTCAAAATATGGCACATTCCAAAAACAGCTAAAAACACTTTAAAACCACCTAACATAGCGTGCTGAGACACGCCATAGCAAAGAAAGTTGCAAAAACGGTCCAAAACACAAAGATATAGCATGTCCAAAACATGACCGAAGATGCAAGGCTATAGTATGGCAAAAATGTCAAAATATGGCACGTTCAAAAACAGCTAACAACACTTTAAAACCACCTAACATAGCGTGCTGAGACACGCCATAGCAAAGAAAGTTGCAAAATGGCCAAAAACACCATAAAATAGCATGTCCAAAAAATGACCCGAAGATGCAAGGCTATAGTATGGCAAAAATGTCAAAATATGGCACGTTCCAAAAACAGCTAAAAACACTTTAAAACCACCTAAAATAGCGTGCTGAGACACGCCATAGCAAAAAAAGTTGAAAAAACGGCCAAAACCACAGAAATATAGCATGTCCAAAAAATGACCGAAGATGCAAGGCTATAGTATGGCAAAAATGTCAAAATATGGCACGTTCCAAAAACAGCTAAAAACACTTTAAAACCACCTAACATAGCGTGCTGAGACACACCATAGCAAAGAAAGTTGCAAAAATGGCCAAAAACACCATAAAAAAGCATGTTCAAAAAATGACCGAAGATGCAAGGCTATAGTATGGCAAAAATGTCAAAATATGGCACGTTCCAAAAACAGCTAAAAACACTTTAAAACCACCTAACATAGCGTGCTAAGACACGCCATAGCAAAAGTAAGTTGCAAAAGCGTCCAAAAACACCATAAAATAGCATGTCCAAAAATGACCGAAGATGCAAGGCTATAGTATGGCAAAATGTCAAAATATGGCACATTCCAAAAACAGCTAAAAACACTTTAAAACCACCTAACATAACGTGCTGAGACACGCCATAGCAAAGAAAGTTGCAAAAACGGTCCAAAACACAAAGATATAGCATGTCCAAAACATGACCGAAGATGCAAGGCTATAGTATGGCAAAAATGTAAAAATATGGCACGTTCCAAAAACAGCTAACAACACTTTAAAACCACCTAACATAGCGTGCTGAGACACGCCATAGCAAAGAAAGTTGCAAAAATGGCCAAAAACACCATAAAATAGCATGTCCATAAAATGACCGAAGATGCAATGCTATAGTATGGCAAAAATGTCAAAATATGGCACATTCGAAAAACAGCTAAAAACACTTTAAAACCACCTAACATAGCGTGCTGACACACGCCATAGCAAAGAAAGTTGCAAAAATGGCCAAAAACACCATAAAAAAGCATGTTCAAAAAATGACCGAAGATGCAAGGCTATAGTATGGCAAAAATGTCAAAATATGGCACATTCCAAAAACAGCTAAAAACACTTTAAAACCACCTAACATAGCGTGCTAAGACACGCCATAGCAAAGTAAGTTGCAAAAACAGCCAAAAACACAGAAATATAGTATGTCCAAAAAATGACCGAAGATGCAAGGCTATAGTATGGCAAAAATGTCAAAATATGGCACATTCCAAAAACAGCTAAAAACACTTTAAAACCACCTAACATAACGTGCTGAGACACGCCATAGCAAAGAAAGTTGCAAAGACGGTCCAAAACACAAAGATATAGCATGTCCAAAAAATGACCGAAGATGCAAGGCTATAGTATGGCAAAAATGTCAAAATATGGCACGTTCCAAAAACAGCTAAAAACACTTTAAAACCACCTAACATAGCGTGCTGACACACGCCATAGCAAAGAAAGTTGCAAAAATAGCCAAAAACACCAAAAATTGCATGTCCAAAAAATGACAGAAAATGCAAGGCTATAGTATGGCAAAAATGTCAAAATATGGCACGTTCCAAAAACAGCTAAAAACACTTTAAAACCACCTAAAATAGCGTGCTGAGACACGCCATAGCAAAAAAAGTTGAAAAAACGGCCAAAACCACAGAAATATAGCATGTCCAAAAAATGACCGAAGATGCAAGGCTATAGTATGGCAAAAATGTCAAAATATGGCACGTTCCAAAAACAGCTAAAAACACTTTAAAACCACCTAACATAGCGTGCTGAGACACACCATAGCAAAGAAAGTTGCAAAAATGGCCAAAAACACCATAAAAAAGCATGTTCAAAAAATGACCGAAGATGCAAGGCTATAGTATGGCAAAAATGTCAAAATATGGCACGTTCCAAAAACAGCTAAAAACACTTTAAAACCACCTAACATAGCGTGCTAAGACACGCCATAGCAAAGTAAGTTGCAAAAACGTCCAAAAACACCATAAAATAGCATGTCCAAAAAATGACCGAAGATGCAAGGCTATAGTATGGCAAAAATGTCAAAATATGGCACATTCCAAAAACAGCTAAAAACACTTTAAAACCACCTAACATAACGTGCTGAGACACGCCATAGCAAAGAAAGTTGCAAAAACGGTCAAAAACACAAAGATATAGCATGTCCAAAAATGACCGAAGATGCAAGGCTATAGTATGGCAAAAATGTCAAAATATGGCACATTCAAAAACAGCTAAAAACACTTTAAAACCACCTAACATAACGTGCTGAGACACGCCATAGCAAAGAAAGTTGCAAAAACGGTCCAAAACACAAAGATATAGCATGTCCAAAACATGACCGAAGATGCAAGGCTATAGTATGGCAAAAATGTCAAAATATGGCACGTTCCAAAAACAGCTAACAACACTTTAAAACCACCTAACATAGCGTGCTGAGACACGCCATAGCAAAGAAAGTTGCAAAAATGGCCAAAAACACCATAAAATAGCATGTCCAAAAAATGACCGAAGATGCAAGGCTATAGTATGGCAAAAATGTCAAAATATGGCACGTTCCAAAAACAGCTAAAAACACTTTAAAACCACCTAAAATAGCGTGCTGAGACACGCCATAGCAAAAAAAGTTGAAAAAACGGCCAAAACCACAGAAATATAGCATGTCCAAAAAATGACCGAAGATGCAAGGCTATAGTATGGCAAAAATGTCAAAATATGGCACGTTCCAAAACAGCTAAAAACACTTTAAAACCACCTAACATAGCGTGCTGAGACACACCATAGCAAAGAAAGTTGCAAAATGGCCAAAAACACCATAAAAAAGCATGTTCAAAAATGACCGAAGATGCAAGGCTATAGTATGGCAAAAATGTCAAAATATGGCACGTTCCAAAAACAGCTAAAAACACTTTAAAACCACCTAACATAGCGTGCTAAGACACGCCATAGCAAAGTAAGTTGCAAAAACGTCCAAAAACACCATAAAATAGCATGTCCAAAAAATGACCGAAGATGCAAGGCTATAGTATGGCAAAAATGTCAAAATATGGCACATTCCAAAAACAGCTAAAAACACTTTAAAACCACCTAACATAACGTGCTGAGACACGCCATAGCAAAGAAAGTTGCAAAGACGGTCCAAAACACAAAGATATAGCATGTCCAAAACATGACCGAAGATGCAAGGCTATAGTATGGCAAAAATGTAAAAATATGGCACGTTCCAAAAACAGCTAACAACACTTTAAAACCACCTAACATAGCGTGCTGAGACACGCCATAGCAAAGAAAAGTTGCAAAATGGCCAAAACACCATAAAATAGCATGTCCATAAAATGACCGAAGATGCAATGCTATAGTATGGCAAAAATGTCAAAATATGGCACATTCAAAAACAGCTAAAAACACTTTAAAACCACCTAACATAAGCGTGCTGACACACGCCATAGCAAAGAAAGTTGCAAAAATGGCCAAAAACACCATAAAAAAGCATGTTCAAAAAATGACCGAAGATGCAAGGCTATAGTATGGCAAAAATGTCAAAATATGGCACATTCCAAAAACAGCTAAAAACACTTTAAAACCACCTAACATAGCGTGCTAAGACACGCCATAGCAAAGTAAGTTGCAAAAACAGCCAAAAACACAGAAATATAGTATGTCCAAAAAATGACCGAAGATGCAAGGCTATAGTATGGCAAAAATGTCAAAATATGGCACATTCCAAAAACAGCTAAAAACACTTTAAAACCACCTAACATAACGTGCTGAGACACGCCATAGCAAAGAAAGTTGCAAAGACGGTCCAAAACACAAAGATATAGCATGTCCAAAAAATGACCGAAGATGCAAGGCTATAGTATGGCAAAAATGTCAAAATATGGCACGTTCCAAAAACAGCTAAAAACACTTTAAAACCACCTAACATAGCGTGCTGACACACGCCATAGCAAAGAAAGTTGCAAAAATAGCCAAAAACACCAAAAATTACATGTCCAAAAATGACAGAAAATGCAAGGCTATAGTATGGCAAAATGTCAAAATATGGCACGTTCAAAAACAGCTAAAAACACTTTAAAACCACCTAAAATAGCGTGCTGAGACACGCCATAGCAAAAAACTTGAAAAACGGCCAAAAACCACAGAAATATAGCATGTCCAAAAAATGACCGAAGATGCAAGGCTATAGTATGGCAAAAATGTCAAAATATGGCACGTTCCAAAAACAGCTAAAAACACTTTAAAACCACCTAACATAGCGTGCTGAGACACACCATAGCAAAGAAAGTTGCAAAAATGGCCAAAAACACCATAAAAAAGCATGTTCAAAAAATGACCGAAGATGCAAGGCTATAGTATGGCAAAAATGTCAAAATATGGCACGTTCCAAAAACAGCTAAAAACACTTTAAAACCACCTAACATAGCATGCTAAGACACGCCATAGCAAAGTAAGTTGCAAAAACGTCCAAAAACACCATAAAATAGCATGTCCAAAAAATGACCGAAGATGCAAGGCTATAGTATGGCAAAAATGTCAAAATATGGCACATTCCAAAAACAGCTAAAAACACTTTAAAACCACCTAACATAACGTGCTGAGACACGCCATAGCAAAGAAAGTTGCAAAACGGGTCCAAAACACAAAGATATAGCATGTCCAAAAAATGACCGAAGATGCAAGGCTATAGTATGGCAAAAATGTCAAAATATGGCACATTCCAAAAACAGCTAAAAACACTTTAAAACCACCTAACATAACGTGCTGAGACACGCCATAGCAAAGAAAGTTGCAAAAACGGTCCAAAACACAAAGATATAGCATGTCCAAAACATGACCGAAGATGCAAGGCTATAGTATGGCAAAAATGTCAAAATATGGCACGTTCCAAAAACAGCTAACAACACTTTAAAACCACCTAACATAGCGTGCTGAGACACGCCATAGCAAAGAAAGTTGCAAAAATGGCCAAAAACACCATAAAATAGCATGTCCAAAAAATGACCGAAGATGCAAGGCTATAGTATGGCAAAAATGTCAAAATATGGCACATTCCAAAAACAGCTAAAAACACTTTAAAACCACCTAACATAGCGTGCTGACACACGCCATAGCAAAGAAAGTTGCAAAAATAGCCAAAAACACCAAAAATTGCATGTCCAAAAAATGACAGAAAATGCAAGGCTATAGTATGGCAAAAATGTCAAAATATGGCACGTTCCAAAAACAGCTAAAAACACTTTAAAACCACCTAAAATAGCGTGCTGAGACACGCCATAGCAAAAAAAGTTGCAAAAACGGCCAAAACCACAGAAATATAGCATGTCCAAAAAATGACCGAAGATGCAAGGCTATAGTATGGCAAAAATGTCAAAATATGGCATGTTCTAAAAACAGCTAAAAACACTTTAAAACCACCTAACATAGCGTGCTAAGACACGCCATAGCAAAGTAAGTTGCAAAAACGTCCAAAAACACCATAAAATAGCATGTCCAAAAAATGACCGAAGATGCAAGGCTATAGTATGGCAAAAATGTCAAAATATGGCACATTCCAAAAACAGCTAAAAACACTTTAAAACCACCTAACATAACGTGCTGAGACACGCCATAGCAAAGAAAGTTGCAAAAACGGTCCAAAACACAAAGATATAGCATGTCCAAAACATGACCGAAGATGCAAGGCTATAGTATGGCAAAAATGTCAAAATATGGCACGTTCCAAAAACAGCTAACAACACTTTAAAACCACCTAACATAGCGTGCTGAGACACGCCATAGCAAAGAAAGTTGCAAAAATGGCCAAAAACACCATAAAATAGCATGTCCAAAAAATGACCGAAGATGCAAGGCTATAGTATGGCAAAAATGTCAAAATATGGCACATTCCAAAAACAGCTAAAAACACTTTAAAACCACCTAACATAACGTGCTGAGACACGCCATAGCAAAGAAAGTTGCAAAAACGGTCCAAAACACAAAGATATAGCATGTCCAAAACATGACCGAAGATGCAAGGCTATAGTATGGCAAAAATGTCAAAATATGGCACGTTCCAAAAACAGCTAACAACACTTTAAAACCACCTAACATAGCGTGCTGAGACACGCCATAGCAAAGAAAGTTGCAAAAATGGCCAAAAACACCATAAAATAGCATGTCCAAAAAATGACCGAAGATGCAAGGCTATAGTATGGCAAAAATGTCAAAATATGGCACATTCCAAAAACAGCTAAAAACACTTTAAAACCACCTAACATAGCGTGCTGACACACGCCATAGCAAAGAAAGTTGCAAAAATGGCCAAAAACACCATAAAAAAGCATGTTCAAAAAATGACCGAAGATGCAAGGCTATAGTATGGCAAAAATGTCAAAATATGGCACATTCCAAAAACAGCTAAAAACACTTTAAAACCACCTAACATAGCGTGCTAAGACACGCCATAGCAAAGTAAGTTGCAAAAATGGCCAAAAACACCATAAAATAGCATGTCCAAAAAATGACCGAAGATGCAAGGCTATAGTATGGCAAAAATGTCAAAATATGGCACGTTCCAAAAACAGCTAAAAACACTTTAAAACCACCTAAAATAGCGTGCTGACACACGCCATAGCAAAGAAAGTTGCAAAAACAGCCAAAAACACAGAAATATACCATGTCCAAAAAATGACCGAAGATGCAAGGCTATAGTATGGCAAAAATGTCAAAATATGGCACATTCAAAAACAGCTAAAACACTTTAAAACCACCTAACATAACGTGCTGAGACACGCCATAGCAAAGAAAGTTGCAAAGACGGTCCAAAACACAAAGATATAGCATGTCCAAAAAATGACCGAAGATGCAAGGCTATAGTATGGCAAAAATGTCAAAATATGGCACGTTCCAAAAACAGCTAAAAACACTTTAAAACCACCTAACATAGCGTGCTGACACACGCCATAGCAAAGAAAGTTGCAAAAATAGCCAAAAACACCAAAAATTGCATGTCCAAAAAATGACAGAAAATGCAAGGCTATAGTATGGCAAAAATGTCAAAATATGGCACGTTCCAAAAACAGCTAAAAACACTTTAAAACCACCTAAAATAGCGTGCTGAGACACGCCATAGCAAAAAAACTTGAAAAAACGGCCAAAACCACAGAAATATAGCATGTCCAAAAAATGACCGAAGATGCAAGGCTATAGTATGGCAAAAATGTCAAAATATGGCACGTTCAAAAACAGCTAAAACACTTTAAAACCACCTAACATAGCGTGCTGAGACACACCATAGCAAAGAAAGTTGCAAAAATGGCCAAAAACACCATAAAAAGCATGTTCAAAAAATGACCGAAGATGCAAGGCTATAGTATGGCAAAAATGTCAAAATATGGCACGTTCCAAAAACAGCTAAAAACACTTTAAAACCACCTAACATAGCATGCTAAGACACGCCATAGCAAAGTAAGTTGCAAAAACGTCCAAAAACACCATAAAATAGCATGTCCAAAAAATGACCGAAGATGCAAGGCTATAGTATGGCAAAAATGTCAAAATATGGCACATTCCAAAAACAGCTAAAAACACTTTAAAACCACCTAACATAACGTGCTGAGACACGCCATAGCAAAGAAAGTTGCAAAAACGGTCCAAAACACAAAGATATAGCATGTCCAAAAAATGACCGAAGATGCAAGGCTATAGTATGGCAAAAATGTCAAAATATGGCACATTCCAAAAACAGCTAAAAACACTTTAAAACCACCTAACATAACGTGCTGAGACACGCCATAGCAAAGAAAGTTGCAAAAACGGTCCAAAACACAAAGATATAGCATGTCCAAAACATGACCGAAGATGCAAGGCTATAGTATGGCAAAAATGTCAAAATATGGCACGTTCCAAAAACAGCTAACAACACTTTAAAACCACCTAACATAGCGTGCTGGGACACGCCATAGCAAAGAAAGTTGCAAAATGGCCAAAAACACCATAAAATAGCATGTCCAAAAAATGACCGAAGATGCAAGGCTATAGTATGGCAAAAATGTCAAAATATGGCACATTCCAAAAACAGCTAAAAACACTTTAAAACCACCTAACATAGCGTGCTGACACACGCCATAGCAAAGAAAGTTGCAAAAATAGCCAAAAACACCAAAAATTGCATGTCCAAAAAATGACAGAAAATGCAAGGCTATAGTATGGCAAAAATGTCAAAATATGGCACGTTCCAAAAACAGCTAAAAACACTTTAAAACCACCTAAAATAGCGTGCTGAGACACGCCATAGCAAAAAAAGTTGCAAAAACGGCCAAAACCACAGAAATATAGCATGTCCAAAAAATGACCGAAGATGCAAGGCTATAGTATGGCAAAAATGTCAAAATATGGCACGTTCCAAAAACAGCTAAAAACACTTTAAAACCACCTAACATAGCGTGCTAAGACACGCCATAGCAAAGTAAGTTGCAAAAACAGCCAAAAACACAGAAATATAGTATGTTCAAAAAATGACCGAAGATGCAAGGCTATAGTATGGCAAAAATGTCAAAATATGGCACATTCCAAAAACAGCTAAAAACACTTTAAAACCACCTAACATAGCGTGCTAAGACACGCCATAGCAAAGTAAGTTGCAAAAATGGCCAAAAACACCATAAAATAGCATGTCCAAAAAATGACCGAAGATGCAAGGCTATAGTATGGCAAAAATGTCAAAATATGGCACGTTCCAAAAACAGCTAAAAACACTTTAAAACCACCTAAAATAGCGTGCTGACACACGCCATAGCAAAGAAAGTTGCAAAAACAGCCAAAAACACAGAAATATAGTATGTCCAAAAAATGACCGAAGATGCAAGGCTATAGTATGGCAAAAATGTAAAAATATGGCACATTCCAAAAACAGCTAAAAACACTTTAAAACCACCAAACATAACGTGCTGAGACACGCCATAGCAAAGAAAGTTGCAAAGACGGTCCAAAACACAAAGATATAGCATGTCCAAAAAATGACCGAAGATGCAAGGCTATAGTATGGCAAAAATGTCAAAATATGGCACGTTCCAAAAACAGCTAAAAACACTATAAAACCACCTAAAATAGCGTGCTGAGACACGCCATAGCAAAGAAAGTTGCAAAAACGGTCCAAAACACAAAGATATAGCATGTCCAAAACATGACCGAAGATGCAAGGCTATAGTATGGCAAAAATGTCAAAATATGGCACATTCGAAAAACAGCTAAAAACACTTTAAAACCACCTAACATAGCGTGCTGACACACGCCATAGCAAAGAAAGTTGCAAAAATAGCCAAAAACACCAAAAATTGCATGTCCAAAAAATGACAGAAAATGCAAGGCTATAGTATGGCAAAAATGTCAAAATATGGCACGTTCCAAAAACAGCTAAAAACACTTTAAAACCACCTAAAATAGCGTGCTGAGACACGCCATAGAAAAAAAACTTGCAAAAACGGCCAAAACCACAGAAATATAGCATGTCCAAAAAATGACCGAAGATGCAAGGCTATAGTATGGCAAAAATGTCAAAATATGGCACGTTCCAAAAACAGCTAAAAACACTTTAAAACCACCTAACATAGCGTGCTAAGACACGCCATAGCAAAGTAAGTTGCAAAAACAGCCAAAAACACAGAAATATAGTATGTTCAAAAAATGACCGAAGATGCAAGGCTATAGTATGGCAAAAATGTCAAAATATGGCACATTCCAAAAACAGCTAAAAACACTTTAAAACCACCTAACATAGCGTGCTAAGACACGCCATAGCAAAGTAAGTTGCAAAAATGGCCAAAAACACCATAAAATAGCATGTCCAAAAAATGACCGAAGATGCAAGGCTATAGTATGGCAAAAATGTCAAAATATGGCACGTTCCAAAAACAGCTAAAAACACTTTAAAACCACCTAAAATAGCGTGCTGACACACGCCATAGCAAAGAAAGTTGCAAAAACAGCCAAAAACACAGAAATATAGTATGTCCAAAAAATGACCGAAGATGCAAGGCTATAGTATGGCAAAAATGTAAAAATATGGCACATTCCAAAAACAGCTAAAAACACTTTAAAACCACCTAACATAACGTGCTGAGACACGCCATAGCAAAGAAAGTTGCAAAGACGGTCCAAAACACAAAGATATAGCATGTCCAAAAAATGACCGAAGATGCAAGGCTATAGTATGGCAAAAATGTCAAAATATGGCACGTTCCAAAAACAGCTAAAAACACTTTAAAACCACCTAAAATAGCGTGCTGAGACACGCCATAGCAAAGAAAGTTGCAAAAACGGTCCAAAACACAAAGATATAGCATGTCCAAAACATGACCGAAGATGCAAGGCTATAGTATGGCAAAAATGTCAAAATATGGCACGTTCCAAAAACAGCTAACAACACTTTAAAACCACCTAACATAGCGTGCTGAGACACGCCATAGCAAAGAAAGTTGCAAAAATGGCCAAAAACACCATAAAATAGCATGTCCAAAAAATGACCGAAGATGCAAGGCTATAGTATGGCAAAAATGTCAAAATATGGCACATTCCAAAAACAGCTAAAAACACTTTAAAACCACCTAACATAACGTGCTGAGACACGCCATAGCAAAGAAAGTTGCAAAGACGGTCCAAAACACAAAGATATAGCATGTCCAAAAAATGACCGAAGATGCAAGGCTATAGTATGGCAAAAATGTCAAAATATGGCACGTTCCAAAAACAGCTAAAAACACTTTAAAACCACCTAAAATAGCGTGCTGACACACGCCATAGCAAAGAAAGTTGCAAAAACAGCCAAAAACACAGAAATATAGTATGTCCAAAAAATGACCGAAGATGCAAGGCTATAGTATGGCAAAAATGTCAAAATATGGCACATTCCAAAAACAGCTAAAAACACTTTAAAACCACCTAACATAACGTGCTGAGACACGCCATAGCAAAGAAAGTTGCAAAGACGGTCCAAAACACAAAGATATAGCATGTCCAAAAAATGACCGAAGATGCAAGGCTATAGTATGGCAAAAATGTCAAAATATGGCACGTTCCAAAAACAGCTAAAAACACTTTAAAACCACCTAAAATAGCGTGCTGAGACACGCCATAGCAAAGAAAGTTGCAAAAACGGTCCAAAACACAAAGATATAGCATGTCCAAAAAATGACAGAAGATGCAAGGCTATAGTATGGCAAAAATGTCAAAATATGGCACGTTCCAAAAACAGCTAAAAACACTTTAAAACCATCTAAAATAGCGTGCTGAGACACGCCATAGCAAAGAAAGTGTCTAAAATGGCCAAAACCACAGAAATATAGCATGTCCAAAAAATGACCGAAGATGCAAGGCTATAGTATGGCAAAAATGTCAAAATATGGCACGTTCCAAAAACAGCTAAAAACACTTTAAAACCACCTAACATAGCGTGCTGAGACACACCATAGCAAAGAAAGTTGCAAAAATGGCCAAAAACACCATAAAAAAGCATGTTCAAAAAATGACCGAAGATGCAAGGCTATAGTATGGCAAAAATGTCAAAATATGGCACGTTCCAAAAACAGCTAAAAACACTTTAAAACCACCTAACATAGCGTGCTGAGACACGCCATAGCAAAGAAAGTTGCAAAAATGGCCAAAAACACCATAAAATAGCATGTCCAAAAAATGACCGAAGATGCAAGGCTATAGTATGGCAAAAATGTCAAAATATGGCACGTTCCCAAAAACAGCTAAAAACACTTTAAAACCACCTAACATAAGCGTGCTGAGACATGCCATAGCAAAGAAAGTTGCAAAAACGGTCCAAAACACAAAGATATAGCATGTCCAAAAAATGACCGAAGATGCAAGGCTATAATATGGCAAAAAAGTCAAAATATGGCACGTTCCAAAAACAGCTAAAAACACTTTAAAACCGCCTAAAATAGCGTGCTGACACACGCCATAGCAAAGAAAGTTGCAAAAACGGTCCAAAACACAAAGATATAGCATGTCCAAAAAATGACTGAAGATGCAAGGCTATAGTATGGCAAAAATGTCAAAATATGGCACGTTCCAAAAACAGCTAAAAACACTTTAAAACCACCTAAAATAGCGTGCTGAGACACGCCATAGCAAAGAAAGTGTCTAAAATGGCCAAAACCACAGAAATATAGCATGTCCAAAAAATGACCGAAGATGCAAGGCTATAGTATGGCAAAAATGTCAAAATATGGCACGTTCCATAAACAGCTAAAAACACTTTAAAACCACCTAAAATGGCGTGCTGAGACACGCCATAGCAAAGAAAGTGTCTAAAATGGCCAAAACCACAGAAATATAGCATGTCCAAAAAATGACCGAAGATGCAAGGCTATAGTATGGCAAAAATGTCAAAATATGGCACGTTCCAAAAACAGCTAAAAACACTTTAAAACCACCTAACATAGCGTGCTGAGACACGCCATAGCAAAGAAAGTTGCAAAAATGGCCAAAAACACCATAAAATAGCATGTCCAAAAAATGACCGAAGATGCAAGGCTATAGTATGGCAAAAATGTCAAAATATGGCACGTTCCAAAAACAGCTAAAAACACTTTAAAACCACCTAACATAGCGTGCTGAGACACGCCATAGCAAAGAAAGTTGCAAAAACGGTCCAAAACACAAAGATATAGCATGTCCAAAAACTGACCGAAGATGCAAGGCTATAGTATGGCAAAAATGTCAAAATATGGCACGTTCCAAAAACAGCTAAAAACACTTTAAAACCACCTAACATAGCGTGCTGAGACACGCCATAGCAAAGAAAGTTGCAAAAATGGCCAAAAACACCATAAAAAAGCATGTTCAAAAAATGACCGAAGATGCAAGGCTATAGTATGGCAAAAATGTCAAAATATGGCACGTTCCAAAAACAGCTAAAAACACTTTAAAACCACCTAAAATAGCGTGCTGAGACACGCCATAGCAAAGAAAGTTGCAAAAACGGCCAAAACCACAGAAATATAGCATGTCCAAAAAATGACCGAAGATGCAAGGCTATAGTATGGCAAAAATGTCAAAATATGGCACGTTCCAAAAACAGCTAAAAACACTTTAAAACCACCTAAAATAGCGTGCTGAGACACGCCATAGCAAAGAAAGTTGCAAAAACGGTCCAAAACACAAAGATATAGCATGTCCAAAAAATGACTGAAGATGCAAGGCTATAGTATGGCAAAAATGTCAAAATATGGCACGTTCCAAAAACAGCTAAAAACACTTTCAAACCACCTAAAATAGCGTGCTGAGACACGCCATAGCAAAGAAAGTGTCTAAAATGGCCAAAACCACAGAAATATAGCATGTCCAAAAAATGACCGAAGATGCAAGGCTATAGTATGGCAAAAATGTCAAAATATGGCACGTTCCAAAAACAGCTAAAAACACTTTAAAACCACCTAAAATAGCGTGCTGACACACGCCATAGCAAAGAAAGTTGCAAAAACGGTCCAAAACACAAAGATATAGCATGTCCAAAAAATGACTGAAAATGCAAGGCTATAGTATGGCAAAAATGTCAAAATATGGCACGTTCCAAAAACAGCTAAAAACACTTTAAAACCACCTAAAATAGCGTGCTGAGAAACGCCATAGCAAAGAAAATTGCAAAAATGGCCAAAAACACCATAAAATACCATGTCCAAAAAATGACCGAAGATGCAAGGCTATAGTATGGCAAAAATGTCAAAATATGGCACGTTCCAAAAACAGCTAAAAACACTTTAAAACCACCTAAAATAGCGTGCTGAGACACGCCATAGCAAAGAAAGTGTCTAAAATGGCCAAAACCACAGAAATATAGCATGTCCAAAAAATGACTGAAGATGCAAGGCTATAGTATGGCAAAAATGTCAAAATATGGCACGTTCCAAAAACAGCTAAAAACACTTTAAAACCACCTAACATAGCGTGCTGAGACACGCCATAGCAAAGAAAGTGTCTAAAATGTCCAAAAACACCATAAAATAGCATGTTCAAAAAATGACAGAAAATGCAAGGCTATAGTATGGCAAAAATGTCAAAATATGGCACGTTCCAAAAACAGCTAAAAACACTTTAAAACCACCTAACTTAGCGTGCTGAGACACGCCATAGCAAAGAAAGTTGCAAAAACGGTCCAAAACACAAAGATATAGCATGTCCAAAAAATGACCGAAGATGCAAGGCTATAGTATGGCAAAAATGTCAAAATATGGCACGTTCCAAAAACAGCTAAAAACACTTTCAAACCACCTAAAATAGCGTGCTGAGACACGCCATAGCAAAGAAAGTGTCTAAAATGGCCAAAAACACCATAAAATAGCATGTCCAAAAAATGACCGAAGATGCAAGGCTATAGTATGGCAAAAATGTCAAAATATGGCACGTTCCAAAAACAGCTAAAAACACTTTAAAACCACCTAAAATAGCATGCTGAGAAACGCCATAGCAAAGAAAGTTGCAAAAATGGCCAAAAACACCATAAAATAGCATGTCCAAAAAATGACCGAAAATGCAAGGCTATAGTATGGCAAAAATGTCAAAATATGGCACGTTCCAAAAACAGCTAAAAACACTTTAAAACCACCTAAAATAGCATGCTGAGACACGCCATAGCAAAGAAAGTGTCTAAAATGGCCAGAACCACAGAAATATAGCATGTCCAAAAAATGACAGAAGATGCAAGGCTATAGTATGGCAAAAATGTCAAAATATGGCACGTTCCAAAAACAGCTAAAAACACTTTCAAACCACCTAAAATAGCGTGCTGAGACACGCCATAGCAAAGAAAGTGTCTAAAATGGCCAAAACCACAGAAATATAGCATGTCCAAAAAATGACCGAAGATGCAAGGCTATAGTATGGCAAAAATGTCAAAATATGGCACGTTCCAAAAACAGCTAAAAACACTTTAAAACCACCTAACATAGCGTGCTGAGACACGCCATAGCAAAGAAAGTTGCAAAAACGGCCAAAAACACAGAAATATAGCATGTCCAAAAAATGACCGAAGATGCAAGGCTATAGTATGGCAAAAATGTCAAAATATGGCACGTTCCAAAAACAGCTAAAAACACTTTAAAACCACCTAAAATAGCGTGCTAAGACACGCCATAGCAAAAGAAAGTTGCAAAACGGTCCAAAACACAAAGATATAGCATGTCCAAAAAATGACTGAAGATGCAAGGCTATAGTATGGCAAAAATGTCAAAATATGGCATGTTCCAAAAACAGCTAAAAACACTTTAAAACCACCTAACATAGCGTGCTGAGACACGCCATAGCAAAGAAAGTGTCTAAAATGGCCAAAACCACAGAAATATAGCATGTCCAAAAAATGACCGAAGATGCAAGGCTATAGTATGGCAAAAATGTCAAAATATGGCACGTTCCAAAAACAGCTAAAAACACTTTAAAACCACCTAACATAGCGTGCTGAGACACGCCATAGCAAAGAAAGTTGCAAAAAAGGCCAAAAACACCATAAAAAAGCATGTTCAAAAAATGACCGAAGATGCAAGGCTATAGTATGGCAAAAATGTCAAAATATGGCACGTTCCAAAAACAGCTAAAAACACTTTAAAACCACCTAAAATAGCGTGCTAAGACACGCCATAGCAAAGAAAGTTGCAAAAACGGCCAAAACCACAGAAATATAGCATGTCCAAAAAATGACCGAAGATGCAAGGCTATAGTATGGCAAAAATGTCAAAATATGGCACGTTCCAAAAACAGCTAAAAACACTTTAAAACCACCTAAAATAGCGTGCTGAGACACGCCATAGCAAAGAAAGTTGCAAAAACGGTCCAAAACACAAAGATATAGCATGTCCAAAAAATGACTGAAGATGCAAGGCTATAGTATGGCAAAAATGTCAAAATATGGCACGTTCCAAAAACAGCTAAAAACACTTTCAAACCACCTAAAATAGCATGCTGAGACACGCCATAGCAAAGAAAGTGTCTAAAATGGCCAAAACCACAGAAATATAGCATGTCCAAAAAATGACCGAAGATGCAAGGCTATAGTATGGCAAAAATGTCAAAATATGGCACGTTCCAAAAACAGCTAAAAACACTTTAAAACCACCTAAAATAGCGTGCTGAGACACGCCATAGCAAAGAAAGTGTCTAAAATGGCCAAAACCACAGAAATATAGCATGTCCAAAAAATGACCGAAGATGCAAGGCTATAGTATGGCAAAAATGTCAAAATATGGCACGTTCCAAAAACAGCTAAAAACACTTTAAAACCACCTAAAATAGCGTGCTGAGACACGCCATAGCAAAGAAAGTGTCTAAAATGGCCAAAACCACAGAAATATAGCATGTCCAAAAAATGACCGAAGATGCAAGGCCATAGTATGGCAAAAATGTCAAAATATGGCACGTTCCAAAAACAGCTAAAAACACTTTCAAACCACCTAAAATAGCGTGCTGAGACACGCCATAGCAAAGAAAGTTGCAAAAACGGTCCAAAACACAAAGATATAGCATGTCCAAAAAATGACTGAAGATGCAAGGCTATAGTATGGCAAAAATGTCAAAATATGGCACGTTCCAAAAACAGCTAAAAACACTTTCAAACCACCTAAAATAGCGTGCTGAGACACGCCATAGCAAAGAAAGTGTCTAAAATGGCCAAAACCACAGAAATATAGCATGTCCAAAAAATGACCGAAGATGCAAGGCTATAGTATGGCAAAAATGTCAAAATATGGCACGTTCCAAAAACAGCTAAAAACACTTTCAAACCACCTAAAATAGCGTGCTGAGACACGCCATAGCAAAGAAAGTGTCTAAAATGGCCAAAACCACAGAAATATAGCATGTCCAAAAAATGACCGAAGATGCAAGGCTATAGTATGGCAAAAATGTCAAAATATGGCACGTTCCAAAAACAGCTAAAAACACTTTAAAACCACCTAAAATAGCGTGCTGAGACACGCCATAGCAAAGACAGTTGCAAAAATGGCCAAAACCACAGAAATATAGCATGTCCAAAAAATGACCGAAGATGCAAGGCTATAGTATGGCAAAAATGTCAAAATATGACACGTTCCAAAAACAGCTAAAAACACTTTAAAACCACCTAAAATAGCGTGCTGAGAAACGCCATAGCAAAGAAAATTGCAAAAATGGCCAAAAACACCATAAAATACCATGTCCAAAAAATGACCGAAGATGCAAGGCTATAGTATGGCAAAAATGTCAAAATATGGCACGTTCCAAAAACAGCTAAAAACACTTTCAAACCACCTAAAATAGCGTGCTGAGACACGCCATAGCAAAGAAAGTGTCTAAAATGGCCAAAACCACAGAAATATAGCATGTCCAAAAAATGACTGAAGATGCAAGGCTATAGTATGGCAAAAATGTCAAAATATGGCACGTTCCAAAAACAGCTAAAAACACTTTAAAACCACCTAACATAGCGTGCTGAGACACGCCATAGCAAAGAAAGTTGCAAAAATGTCCAAAAACACCATAAAATAGCATGTTCAAAAAATGACAGAAAATGCAAGGCTATAGTATGGCAAAAATGTCAAAATATGGCACGTTCCAAAAACAGCTAAAAACACTTTAAAACCACCTAACTTAGCGTGCTGAGACACGCCATAGCAAAGAAAGTTGCAAAAACGGTCCAAAACACAAAGATATAGCATGTCCAAAAAATGACCGAAGATGCAAGGCTATAGTATGGCAAAAATGTCAAAATATGGCACGTTCCAAAAACAGCTAAAAACACTTTCAAACCACCTAAAATAGCGTGCTGAGACACGCCATAGCAAAGAAAGTGACTAAAATGGCCAAAACACCATAAAATAGCATGTCCAAAAAATGACCGAAGATGCAAGGCTATAGTATGGCAAAAATGTCAAAATATGGCACGTTCCAAAAACAGCTAAAAACACTTTAAAACCACCTAAAATAGCATGCTGAGAAACGCCATAGCAAAGAAAGTTGCAAAAATGGCCAAAAACACCATAAAATAGCATGTCCAAAAAATGACCGAAAATGCAAGGCTATAGTATGGCAAAAATGTCAAAATATGGCACGTTCCAAAAACAGCTAAAAACACTTTAAAACCACCTAAAATAGCATGCTGAGACACGCCATAGCAAAGAAAGTTGCAAAAATGGCCAAAAACACCATAAAATAGCATGTCCAAAAAATGACCGAAGATGCAAGGCTATAGTATGGCAAAAATGTCAAAATATGGCACGTTCCAAAAACAGCTAAAAACACTTTAAAACCACCTAAAATAGCGTGCTGAGACACGCCATAGCAAAGAAAGTGTCTAAAATGGCCAAAACCACAGAAATATAGCATGTCCAAAAAATGACCGAAGATGCAAGGCTATAGTATGGCAAAAATGTCAAAATATGGCACGTTCCAAAAACAGCTAAAAACACTTTAAAACCACCTAACATAGCGTGCTGAGACACGCCATAGCAAAGAAAGTTGCAAAAACGGCCAAAAACACAGAAATATAGCATGTCCAAAAAATGACCGAAGATGCAAGGCTATAGTATGGCAAAAATGTCAAAATATGGCACATTCCAAAAACAGCTAGAAACACTTTAAAACCACCTAAAATAGCGTGCTAAGACACGCCATAGCAAAGAAAGTTGCAAAAACGGTCCAAAACACAAAGATATAGCATGTCCAAAAAATGACTGAAGATGCAAGGCTATAGTATGGCAAAAATGTCAAAATATGGCACGTTCCAAAAACAGCTAAAAACACTTTCAAACCACCTAAAATAGCGTGCTGAGACACGCCATAGCAAAGAAAGTGTCTAAAATGGCCAAAACCACAGAAATATAGCATGTCCAAAAAATGACCGAAGATGCAAGGCTATAGTATGGCAAAAATGTCAAAATATGGCACGTTCCAAAAACAGCTAAAAACACTTTCAAACCACCTAAAATAGCGTGCTGAGACACGCCATAGCAAAGAAAGTTGCAAAAATGGCCAAAAACACCATAAAATAGCATGTCCAAAAAATGACCGAAGATGCAAGGCTATAGTATGGCAAAAATATCAAAATATGGCACGTTCCAAAAACAGCTAAAAACACTTTAAAACCACCTAACATAGCTTGCTGAGACACGCCATAGCAAAGAAAGTTGCAAAAATGTCCAAAAACACCATAAAATAGCATGTCCAAAAAATGACCGAAGATGCAAGGCTATAGTATGGCAAAAATGTCAAAATATGGCACGTTCCAAAAACAGCTAAAAACACTTTCAAACCGCCTAAAATAGCGTGCTGACACATGTCATAGCAAAGAAAGTTGCGAAAATGGCCAAAAACACCATAAAATAGCATGTCCAAAAAAGGACCGAAGATGCAAGGCTATAGTATGGCAAAAATGTCAAAATATGGCATGTTCCAAAAACAGCTAAAAACACTTTCAAACCACCTAAAATAGCATGCTGAGACACGCCATAACAAAGAAAGTTGCAAAAATGGCCAAAAACACCATAAAATAGCATGTCCAAAAAATGACCGAAAATGCAAGGCTATAGTATGGCAAAAATGTCAAAATATGGCACGTTCCAAAAACAGCTAAAAACACTTTAAAACCACCTAACATAGCGTGCTGACACACGCCATAGCAAAGAAAGTTGCGAAAATGGCCAAAACCACAGAAATATAGCATGTCCAAAAAATGACCGAAGATGCAAGGCTATAGTATGGCAAAAATGTCAAAATATGGCACGTTCCAAAAACAGCTAAAAACACTTTTAAACCACCTAAAATAGCGTGCTGAGACACGCCATAGCAAAGAAAGTTGCAAAAACGGCCAAAAACCACAGAAATATAGCATGTCCAAAACATGACCGAAGATGCAAGGCTATAGTATGGCAAAAATGTCAAAATATGGCACGTTCCAAAAACAGCTAAAAACACTTTAAAACCACCTAACATAGCGTGCTGACACACGCCATAGCAAAGAAAGTTGCAAAAACGGTCCAAAACACAGATATAGCATGTCCAAAAAATGACCGAAGATACAAGGCTATAGTATGGCAAAAATGTCAAAATATGGCACGTTCCAAAAACAACTAAAAACACTTTAAAACCACCTAAAATAGCGTGCTGAGACACGCCATAGCAAAGAAAGTGTCTAAAATGGCTAAAACCACAGAAATATAGCATGTCCAAAAAATGACCGAAGATGCAAGGCTATAGTATGGCAAAAATGTCAAAATATGGCACGTTCCAAAAACAGCTAAAAACACTTTAAAACCACCTAAAATAGCGTGCTGAGACACGCCATAGCAAAGAAAGTTGCAAAAACGGTCCAAAACACAAAGATATAGCATGTCCAAAAAATGACTGAAGATGCAAGGCTATAGTATGGCAAAAATGTCAAAATATGGCACGTTCCAAAAACAGCTAAAAACACTTTAAAACCACCTAACATAGCGTGCTGAGACACGCCATAGCAAAGAAAGTGTCTAAAATGGCCAAAACCACAGAAATATAGCATGTCCAAAAAATGACCGAAGATGCAAGGCTATAGTATGGCAAAAATGTCAAAATATGGCACGTTCCAAAAACAGCTAAAAACACTTTAAAACCACCTAAAATAGCGTGCTGAGACACGCCATAGCAAAGAAAGTGTCTAAAATGGCCAAAGACACAATAAAATACCATGTCCAAAAAATGACCGAAGATGCAAGGCTATAGTATGGCAAAAATGTCAAAATATGGCACGTTCCAAAAACAGCTAAAAACACTTTCAAACCACCTAAAATAGCGTGCTGAGACACGCCATAGCAAAGAAAGTGTCTAAAATGGCCAAAACCACAGAAATATAGCATGTCCAAAAAAAATGACCGAAGATGCAAGGCTATAGTATGGCAAAAATGTCAAAATATGGCACGTTCCAAAAACAGCTAAAAACACTTTAAAACCACCTAAAATAGCGTGCTGAGACACGCCATAGCAAAGAAAGTGTCTAAAATGGCCAAAAACACCATAAAATAGCATGTCCAAAAAATGACCGAAGATGCAAGGCTATAGTATGGCAAAAATGTCAAAATATGGCACGTTCCAAAAACAGCTAAAAACACTTTAAAACCACCTAAAATAGCGTGCTGAGACACGCCATAGCAAAGAAAGTTGCAAAAACGGTCCAAAACACAAAGATATAGCATGTCCAAAAAATGACTGAAGATGCAAGGCTATAGTATGGCAAAAATGTCAAAATATGGCACGTTCCAAAAACAGCTAAAAACACTTTAAAACCACCTAACATAGCGTGCTGAGACACGCCATAGCAAAGAAAGTGTCTAAAATGGCCAAAACCACAGAAATATAGCATGTCCAAAAAATGACCGAAGATGCAAGGCTATAGTATGGCAAAAATGTCAAAATATGGCACGTTCCAAAAACAGCTAAAAACACTTTAAAACCACCTAAAATAGCGTGCTGAGACACGCCATAGCAAAGAAAGTGTCTAAAATGGCCAAAGACACCATAAAATACCATGTCCAAAAAATGACCGAAGATGCAAGGCTATAGTATGGCAAAAATGTCAAAATATGGCACGTTCCAAAAACAGCTAAAAACACTTTCAAACCACCTAAAATAGCGTGCTGAGACACGCCATAGCAAAGAAAGTGTCTAAAATGGCCAAAACCACAGAAATATAGCATGTCCAAAAAATGACCGAAGATGCAAGGCTATAGTATGGCAAAAATGTCAAAATATGGCACATTCCAAAAACAGCTAAAAACACTTTAAAACCACCTAAAATAGCGTGCTGAGACACGCCATAGCAAAGAAAGTGTCTAAAATGGCCAAAAACACCATAAAATAGCATGTCCAAAAAATGACCGAAGATGCAAGGCTATAGTATGGCAAAAATGTCAAAATATGGCACGTTCCAAAAACAGCTAAAAACACTTTCAAACCACCTAAAATAGCGTGCTGAGACACGCCATAGCAAAGAAAGTGTCTAAAATGGCCAAAACCACAGAAATATAGCATGTCCAAAAAATGACCGAAGATGCAAGGCTATAGTATGGCAAAAATGTCAAAATATGGCACGTTCCAAAAACAGCTAAAAACACTTTAAAACCACCTTAAATAGCGTGCTGAGACACGCCATAGCAAAGAAAGTGTCTAAAATGGCCAAAACCACAGAAATATAGCATGTCCAAAAAATGACCGAAGATGCAAGGCTATAGTATGGCAAAAATGTCAAAATATGGCACGTTCCAAAAACAGCTAAAAACACTTTTAAACCACCTAAAATAGCGTGCTGGGACACGCCATAGCAAAGAAAGTTGCAAAAACGGCCAAAACCACAGAAATATAGCATGTCCAAAACATGACCGAAGATGCAAGGCTATAGTATGGCAAAAATATCAAAATATGGCACGTTCCAAAAACAGCTAAAAACACTTTAAAACCACCTAACATAGCGTGCTGAGACACGCCATAGCAAAGAAAGTTGCAAAAATGGCCAAAAACACCATAAAATAGCATGTCCAAAAAATGACCGAAAATGCAAGGCTATAGTATGGCAAAATGTCAAAATATGGCACGTTCCAAAAACAGCTAAAAACACTTTAAAACCACCTAAAATAGCGTGCTGAGACACGCCATAGCAAAGAAAGTTGCAAAAACGGTCCAAAACACAAAGATATAGCATGTCCAAAAAATGACTGAAGATGCAAGGCTATAGTATGGCAAAAATGTCAAAATATGGCACGTTCCAAAAACAGCTAAAAACACTTTAAAACCACCTAAAATAGCGTGCTGAGACACGCCATAGCAAAGAAAGTGTCTAAAATGGCCAAAACCACAGAAATATAGCATGTCCAAAAAATGACCGAAGATGCAAGGCTATAGTATGGCAAAAATGTCAAAATATGGCACGTTCCAAAAACAGCTAAAAACACTTTAAAACCACCTAAAATAGCGTGCTGAGACACGCCATAGCAAAGAAAGTGTCTAAAATGGCCAAAAACACCATAAAATACCATGTCCAAAAAATGACCGAAAATGCAAGGCTATAGTATGGCAAAAATGTCAAAATATGGCACGTTCCAAAAACAGCTAAAAACACTTTAAAACCACCTAAAATAGCGTGCTGAGACACGCCATAGCAAAGAAAGTTGCAAAAACGGTCCAAAACACAAAGATATAGCATGTCCAAAAAATGACTGAAGATGCAAGGCTATAGTATGGCAAAAATGTCAAAATATGGCACGTTCCAAAAACAGCTAAAAACACTTTAAAACCACCTAACATAGCGTGCTGAGACACGCCATAGCAAAGAAAGTGTCTAAAATGGCCAAAACCACAGAAATATAGCATGTCCAAAAAATGACCGAAGATGCAAGGCTATAGTATGGCAAAAATGTCAAAATATGGCACGTTCCAAAAACAGCTAAAAACACTTTAAAACCACCTAAAATAGCGTGCTGAGACACGCCATAGCAAAGAAAGTGTCTAAAATGGCCAAAGACACCATAAAATACCATGTCCAAAAAATGACCGAAGATGCAAGGCTATAGTATGGCAAAAATGTCAAAATATGGCACGTTCCAAAAACAGCTAAAAACACTTTCAAACCACCTAAAATAGCGTGCTGAGACACGCCATAGCAAAGAAAGTGTCTAAAATGGCCAAAACCACAGAAATATAGCATGTCCAAAAAATGACCGAAGACGCAAGGCTATAGTATGGCAAAAATGTCAAAATATGGCACGTTCCAAAAACAGCTAAAAACACTTTCAAACCACCTAAAATAGCGTGCTGAGACACGCCATAGCAAAGAAAGTGTCTAAAATGGCCAAAACCACAGAAATATAGCATGTCCAAAAAATGACCGAAAATGTGTGTGTGTTACCTGAGGTAAACTCCCATCATCCACCACGGTGTCAAACTCTTGATCCATCAGTTCCGCAATGAAGTCTTCGACCTCGCAGCGCTGCAGGTCAGCTGGTCACACACACACACACACACACACACACACACACACACACACACACACACAGAGTGAGGTCACTTCCTTTCATGTTTCAGTCTAACATACCAGCTCAGACCGATAACAGTTTCCCGATTGGTGGACCCTCAGCAGGCTCCGCCTCTGTACCAGCCAATCAGGGGGTAGCACTCACATGGCCCCACCCTCCTGTGAAGCGGCGTCCTCTGCTGTCTCCTGTCCCACCATGCTGCCACCGCACTCCCATGGCTCCTACATCCTGCTCAAGGGACAGTGTCATCAGGCCGCCCGCGATCAGCGGAGCTGGGCCGCGGCAGGTGGCGGGCGGCCTGATAACGGTGGGCGTGGCGTTTTAAATAACCTATGACTCCAACATAAACACCATTGTAACCTCACACCCCAAAATAAATGAAAAGATCCTCCACAGAGCTTATGAGATATGTCTCAGAGGGACATGTCTCATAGGAAGACGTCTTCAGGGGTCCAGCTGCTGGTTCTGTGTCTCATTCAGGGCCCGGGCCCCCATCTGGGGCCTGAGGGACTCAGACAATAACATTCAGCTTGTGACAGTGCCGCTGACATCTGCCGGGCCCCTGGACGTCTTTTCTGTCTTCTGTTGGCCTTGGACAGCCGTCTTTTCTGTCTTTGAGGTATGCTCAGCTGTGTCTCGTTTTAACCAATGAGGAGCTTGTTAGTGGGTGGAGCTTGTCAGCGGGTGGAGCTTGTCAGTGGGTGGAGCTTGTCGGTGGGTGAAGCATTTCAGTGGGAGGAGCTTGTTGGTGTGCAGGGCTACTGCCAAACGGTAGCTGAGTGAGTCACGTATTTTCACTCTCAGGTGTGGAGGTGAAACCCAGGCCCCCAGGAAGTGCGCCATGCGTTGATGCAAAATGAACATAGCGGCCGAAAGTGGAATTACAGCGTTTGAGTCGGTCGCGTGACGACACTGGCCCAGAAAGACTTTTCCCCTTTGACTAACATGAGGAAAGAGACATCTGTAAATCAGTTCATAATTTTTTGTGAGCATCAAAACCCCCACGCTCCCTGTCTAGATGTAAACCATTCAGTTCAATAATATTTGAAAAGAGCCGCAAGTTTGAATTTTTTAGAACGCCATTCAAGCTAGCCGAGGCGCTAATCCGGAAGTTGGACGCTCCACCTGCGAAAGTTAACCGCTCGCCCGCGCTCGCTCACGCCTGGCCGCATTCAGCTGCCGTTAATCTGGACTGCGCTGCTCTATGGGCCAGTAGTCGTAGGGCCAGTTTCTAAACCTGGAAAAGAAACTTTCTCTGCTTCATGCGCCAACAAGCAAGGAGGGTAGAACGAGGCTCCGCCCCCATGGCGGTATCCAGACTTCCTTATACATCCACGGTGGAATCTGGTCAGAGTCACGACACAGCGAGAGCCCAGGTACACTCAGGTTAGGGCTGGCCAATTTTGACTGATTTCTTCGTCTTTTTTTTTTGTTTGTTTTTATGACAAAAAAAACATTCAAATCTTAAATTGGGTGTGGTTTGACGAGGGCGGCGCATCGCCGTAATCGATTACGTGAATACGTTGATTCACGTAATGTGCGTCGACGCGTCGCACCGTTTCACATTGCGCACGTCATGAGAGCGTGAGCGGCGCTGAGTGTGTTGTTTTTGTTTCAGCGCTCATGTCATCAGGTTAGAGCGCGCACGCTGCACCCCTGAGCAGCGCCTGTCAGGCGCGTCTGAGCCGCGCGTCAGCTGCAGAACATCCACGAAACGGTGGCTCGCCGTTTTTTTCGCGTTAGTTGACTCTGTACCGCTTTATACTGCAGTTTAGTCTCTCTGTCACAGAGATGAGGAAAAACTAAGATGTTTGTTTTACCTCAACTTCCTTGCTTCCCTTTCAGAACAAAAGCCCCCTGACTGCGTCTCTGTGGACAGAACGCCATCAGCTGCTGACATAATGTATTTTATTTTGAAACATTGACAGGATGTGGTTGTCAGCTGTGCAGGAGCTTGTATAACTTCATAAATGAGAGGAACGTGCTTATAAATATGAAAACACAGCAGTCACATCAGCAGGCAGCGGTGCGCCTTAAGGCAGTTCAGGCTGGACTGTTGTGATGCAGAAAGAACGGACGAGTTATAATTATTTCTGTTAGAGAAAAGTTTGAGTGTTATTCAAACTGCAGTAATTTTACTGTCAGATGTTTTGTTGTGCTGCTAGATTTGAGTTTTGTTACTGAAACAAAAAAATAATCAATACATTAATTGATTAAGCAAAAATAATCACTAGATTAATCAATAAAAAAAATAATCATTAGGTGCAGCCCTCGTGTGAAAACAGAGATTTTACTTTTAGGCCAAAAGTCAGGAGAACAAACCTGTGATCTCTGTACACAGTACACAGTACCTGAGCAGGTAGAGTACACAGTACACAGTACACAGTACACAGTACCTGAGCAGGTAGAATACACAGTACACAGTACACAGTACCTGAGCAGGTAGAGTACACAGTACACAGTACACAGTACCTGAGCAGGTAGAGTACAGTAACAGTACAGTATAAACATATACAAGAAAGAGCTGCTGTTACTTCAAAGGTTACTATGGTTACTCACCGTTGTCATGAAAATACTGCCGGACTACATCCACCATCCAATCAGCTTTCTGCTTCCCGTACACGCCCCCAAAGCCGTTATCTACGGCGATCTGAGGATGTAAACAAACAGGAGCGATTTTGTAAGCTTTGAGCTCCGCCCTCTTTTCAATTCAAAATATTACAATATTATATTATTATTATATTAATAATAATTCAACATCAATAATAAAAATATAATAAGAATAGCCAACAAAGACAACCTCTTTATTATTATTATTATTATTATTATTATTATTGTTGTTGTTGTTATAATTTCGGACATTATTAAGTCGGAAATAATAATGTGAGTCAGTGTGAGTTCTTTTGTCTCTCGGTCTGATGTCACAAAATGTCTTTTTATTTCACAAAACCACGGAGGACAGCCAGACCGTCACTGTGGGTACATCCCAATATCCCTCCTCGACTCCTCGGCTCCTCCATCTTCTATCCTCGATCACTTGACCCGCAAACCGATCAGGACCGAAACACGTAAGGACATCCCAACTGTCGAATGCACTCGGAGGAGTCTGGGAGCGGAGGAGGCGGGAGGCTCTCGGAGGAGAGGGAAGCGAGGATACATGAGGGCGGCCTTCAAGTCTTTTACCGGGCGACGCGCCCCCGCGAGCGGATACCGGCTATTGATCGGACCGCGGCCGCGACCGATCAGACCGATCTGACGCGCCGACATCACCGCATCACTCCCAACTTTTCCACGTTAATGTTTCCTGATCCACCATCTTTTTCTCGATCTGTCGTTTCCCTCCTAAACTTTTATCAAAACACCGATCGTCATTTCAAACAGTCACACGAGAGGCTGATCGCTCCTGAGCGCCGCTTTGATGAGTTAGCGCAGGGGTCGGAAACCTTCACGTGTCTGAAGCCACAAAACATATTTGATACTTAAAATGAGTGAATCTGAGTTTTCTCCCCTGAGCCGTCTCCCTCTGAGGCGTCTCCCTCTGAGGCGTCTCCCTCTGAGCTGTCTCCTGTCCTGGATTTGAAATCTATCGCTAACCCTTTTTTGATTCAGGACCGTCACCACTTTTGAAATTTTAGAAAGAATTTATCAGAAAAGGCACGAAAGCCGCAGAAATACGATCCGAACTCAAGGTGACGAAACATTAACCCTTTAAATATTCCGCCTGCAGGATTCAGATTTCTGCAACTGAGAAATAAAACAGACAAACAACGACGAAACTGAATCTTCAAAAAATAAGATCACGACTCGTTTCCATATAAACCATAGTCAGAGACGCGGGAGACGGGCCAAAGAGACACTGCCTACCCCTGCGCTAAAGACATGTCTCTGTCCTCGCATCTCCTGTGGGTAGGACGAAGACGTGAGGAAGAGATGCGAGTGAGGGAAACGGGGATGTACCCAGTGTCTGTGTGTGTCTCTGTGTCTGTGTGTGTCTCTGTGTCTGTGTGTGTCTCTGTGTCTCTGTGTCTCAGTGTGTCTCTGTGTCTCAGTGTCTCAGTGTGTCTGTCTCTGTGTCTCAGTGTCTCAGTGTGTCTGTCTCTGTGTCTCAGTGTGTGTCTTTTTCTCTGTGTCTCAGTGTCCTCCTATCCAGATCGGATGTGGACAGAATGTCCTCAGATGTCAGGAGGACTGTCTGTGATTTGGACTTCATGCTTTTACTTTGACATGACCAAAGACTTCCGTCATGTTAGCATTAGCCTGTTAGCTGGTCCCGGTGGTCAGTCGTCTCAGTGTGTGTCCTCTCAGTGTGTGTCCT
Organism: Plectropomus leopardus; assembly: GCF_026936395.1. Classification (NCBI taxonomy): domain Eukaryota; kingdom Metazoa; phylum Chordata; class Actinopteri; order Perciformes; family Serranidae; genus Plectropomus; species Plectropomus leopardus. Next base: position 71,104 of record NC_142184.1, on the reverse strand, counting down.
CTCAGAGTGTCCTCTCAGAGTTTACCTGTAGGACCGGCCAGGTGTGCAGGACAGCTCTCACTCCCTCCGACAACAGCTCACGTGAACCCGCGGAGGCCGCCATGTTGGATGTGACAGACAGAAGCAGTCGAGAGAGGAGTACTGATCAGACAGAAGCAGCCGAGAGAAGATCACTCCGATCAGACAGATATTTAGATTTTAGATTTTAGTGTGTGTGTGTGTGTGTGTGTGTGTGTGTGTGTGTGTGTGAGAGAGAGAGAGAGTGTGTGTGTGTGTGTGTGTGTGTGTGTGAGAGAGAGAGTGTGTGTGTGTGTGTGTGTGTGTGTGTGTGTGTGTGTGTGTGTGTGTGTGTGAGAGAGAGAGTGTGTGTGTGTGTGTGTGTGTGTGTGTGTGTGTGTGTGTGTGTGTGTGTGTGTGTGTGTGTGTGTGTAAACGAGGAGGAGAGGATGATGAGGGATCCCTCTTCAGGACGGACAGATGAGTGATAGATGTCGTAAATAACAAATGAAATACAATCATCAAAAGGAAAGAGAAAGAGAGAGGGAGGAGAGAGGGAGAGAGGGGGAGAGAGGGGAGAGAGAGAGGGGAGAGAGGGAGAGAGAGGGGAGAGAGGAGGGGAGGGGGGAGAGAGGGAGAGAGGGTGAGATAGAGAGAGAGAGAGGGGGGGAGAGGGAGAGAGGGGAAGAGAGGGAGAGGGGGGAGAGGGGGAAGAGAGGGAGAGAGGGGGGGAGAGGGGAAGAGAGGGAGAGGGGGAGAGGGGAAAGAGAGGGAGAGAGAGGGGGAGAGAGGGAGAGGAGGAGAGAGAGAGGGGGGTGAGAGGGGGGAGAGGGAGAGAGAGAGAGGGGGGTGAGAGGGGGAGAGAGGGGAGAGGGGAGAGAGGGAGAGAGGGGTGGGGAGAGGGGAGAGAGGGGAGAGGGGAGGGAAGAGAGGGAGAGGGGGAGAGAGGGAGAGAGGGGGAGAGAGAGGGGAGAGAGGGGAGAGGGGAGAGGGGGAGAGAGGGGGGAGAGGGGGAGAGGGGAGAGGGGGAGAGGGGAGAGAGGGGGAGAGGGGGAAGAGAGGGAGAGAGGGAGGGGGTGAGGGGGAGAGAGGGGAGGGGGAGGGGGAGAGGGGAGAGAGGGGAGAGAGGGAGAGAGGGGAGAGAGGGGAGGGGGGAGAGAGGGTGGGAGAGAGGGTGAGAGGGGGAGGGGGGGGGGACTCTGTGATGATGTTGTAGGTGATGATAAGTGTCATGATAATGAGGGAGACTTGGATGAATCTTGAACACAACTTTATTCAGCAACGTGGCTCTGTATTTGCTACCAGCTCTCTGCTCATGTACATACACAATTTTTGTAGGCGAACTCCATCCGGGTGACGTCACCACGTACACTCCTACGCTGGCTACGGTAGCCTCATAGTGACATTAAACTTAAATCTCACAACATCTCCCCTCTTAGAAGGAAAACTAAACATTCCGGGTTTACTATTTCCGGTTAAAGTGCAAATCATTCTTCATATCTGAACTTAATACTTTCTGGTAGACAATATCTGTAACCCTATTATTTTCAATAAACTGTAACATGTCAAACAGTATCAGTTTCTATTAACATCAATATACAACATAACTTTTCAGTTTTCTTTTTCCATAACAGTCTCTCCTCTCTCCTTACTGAACATAGGACATCATCGGGGTAGACTACCCTCAGTCCTGAAAAGGGATTATTCTGCCCTTGAACAGAGAGGAAAATACTCCTTCGGAATCCCCATCAGTCTCTGAATCTGAGAGGCAGCTTAACTTCACGGCCTCTGGCGGTCAGCCTCTGGGAAGTAGTGGACTGAGGAGGAGACCGTGGGATGGAATCTGACAATGGTGGGCTCCGGGGTGGTTCTTGTGGAGCTCCTGTCAGCTTGGCTGGGGAACCGCAGTCCTGCTGAGGGACAGGATCAGCACTCTGCTGATGTGTCGCAGGGTTGTTGGTCTCCGGGACGGCCTGAAGATGTCGTCTGTTGCGACGAGTCACCGTGCCGCTGTCCATCTCCACCACGTAGGATCTCGGTTCCTGAGACTTACTGATGACTTTAGCGGGGGTCTTCCAGCCCTTGTCTCCATCAAGTTTTACTCTGACCTCTTGACCTGGGTGCAGCTCAGGGAGAGGACGAGCTGAATGTCGGCGGTTGTAAAAGAACCTGTAAGCCTCCTTAGCTGCGGTGTCTTTCTGGTGTACGAGGTCATAGTTGGCTGGTTTTGGCTGTAATGATTCCTCCAGTGCTGGGACAGTTGTACGAATCTGTCGTCCTGTCATCAACTGTGCGGGACTCACTCCGGTTGCAGCAATGGGTGTAGAGCGATAGCTCATTAAAGCCAGGCAGGGGTCAGGCTGTTTAAGAATGCGTTTAGCTGTTTGGACTGCTCTCTCAGCTACACCGTTGCCTTGTGGGTAGTGGGGACTGGAGGTTATGTGGGTGAAGCCATAGTTCTGTTTGAACTCCTGGAACTCAGCTGATGTGAACTGAGTGGCGTTATCACTCACTAACTCTAGTGGAATTCCCCATCTCACAAACGTATTTAAGCTTGCTGATCACAAGAGCACTTGTAGTGGTTGAGAGGGAAGCTATTTCAATATCTCGTGAAAAATAATCAACTACAATGAGGTAGTTCTTACCCTCCAGCACGCACAGATCGGTTGCGATCCTTTGCCATGGACCACTCGGCAGCGGAATCATCTCCAGTGGTTCTCGTCTCTGTGTAGGTTTGTGTTCTGCACAGAAATCACATGACTTACTTTCTTGGTGATCTGGGCTCCTACGTTGGGCCACCACACAGTCAACCGGGCCCGCTCGCGACACTTGGTGAGGCCCTGGTGACCTTCGTGCAGCTGGTCTAGCATGCTGGATCTGAGTGCTGCTGGAACAACAATGCGATCATGGTACAGCACCAGTCCATCAGATTCAGAAAGGTGAGCTCTGGCTGTGAAAAATCCTCGCAGTGGTGAGAACTCTGCCATTCTTTGTGGCCATCCTTTTCTGATGAACTTGATCGTTTTTTGAAGATCCGCGTCATCCTGCGTGGCTCTGCGGATTTCCTCCATCTTAGGTGAGGTGATTGGCTTGTTCTTTACCACAATGTTCACATATGCTCTGACCTGATCATCTGTGTCTGACTTGTGATCTCCATCCAGAGGGTGCCTTGATAGTGCGTCAGCCACCACCAGCTGTTTCCCTGGGACGTGCTCTGCGATGACATCAAACCGCATCAGCCGCATAAGCAGCCTCTGACACCTCAGTGGCGTTTTATCCAGATCGTAGCTGTTGATCAATGGTACCAGGGGCTTGTGGTCTGTCTGGAGACGTACTTTACTCATCCCCTGGATGTAGCGGGCGAAGCGCTCACAGGCCCACACGCTTGCCAAGCACTCCTTCTCTATTTGAGAGTATCGTTTCTCTGCATCTGTGAGGGTGCGGGAGGCGAAGGCGACGGCTCGCAACTCCCCGTCGTGGTCCTGCAGCAGAGTGGCGCCCAGGCCGTAGCTGCTGGTGTCCGCTGTGACCACAGTCTGCCGGCCTGCGTCGTAGTAGCATAAAGCTGGTGCTGCTGCTAGTGTGACTTTGGCTTTGTTGAATGCGCTCTCTTGAAGCGCACCCCAGACCCATGCTGTCTCTTTTCTGAGCAGGCTCGTGAGCGGGTGCAGCATGGTGGACAGGCCAGGAAGGAATTTGCCCACGTAATTCATGAGCCCAAGTACCTGGCGAAGCTGCTCCACATTTGTGGGAGCGGGCAGTTTGGTGATAGCCTCAACTTTGCTGCTGTCTGGTTTCACTCCATCAGCGCCAATGATGTGCCCAAAAAACTGTAGCTCAGTCTGTCTGAAGTGGCACTTTGCTCTGTTAAGCTTGAGACCTGAAGCTTTGATGGTACATAGCACCGCATCCAAGCGTTGGACGTGTTCCTCCTTGCCCAAACAAATCTCTTAGGTCTCTCCAACTGGTGCAGAACGCTGCTGCTCGTGTTTTAACGGGAAGCAAGAAAAGGGATCATATTTCTCCTGTTTTAGCTTCTCTGCACTGGCTCCCTGTGAAATCCAGGATTGAATTTAAAATCCTCCTCCTTACTTACAAAGCTCTAAATGGTCAGGCTCCATCCTATCTGTCACAGCTCATAGTTCCTTACCAACCCTCAAGATCACTGCGCTCTGAAAACGCAGGGTTACTTGTGGTTCCCAAAATTTCCAAAATTAGGTTAGGAACCAGAGCCTTCAGCTACCATGCTCCTCTCCTATGGAACCATCTTCCATTTTCGGTCAGGGAGGCAGACACCGTTTCAACTTTTAAGGGTAGACTTAAGACCTTCCTCTTTGATAAAGCTTATAATTAGGGCTGGCTTAGGCTGCCTGGTCCAGCCCATAGTTAGGCTGACATAGGTTTAACCTGCCGGGGGACTTCCTCTGATACGCTGAGCTCCTTTCCTTCTCTCAATGCCGCCATCAGAAATCATGCATGTCTGTTTACTGCATTGCCATTTGCAAGCTTAGCTTAGCTCTGTGATAGCCATGTGGTACTCTCACTACCTGGGGCTCGCGATTACAGAGCCTGGGTCTGTTGAACTGCACTACGCTAATCCTGTTGCCTCTCGGGAGCGTTCCTGCTCCCTTGTTTCCTAGTTTCCCTGGATCCTGGCCGTAACCTTGACTGTGCCTGACCGTGGTGATAGCTGTGCTGATGCCGCGACCCTGCCTTTGGTTGTGCTCGTGCTGTGGCTGTACTGATTCTGTGCCCCCCGCTCACCCTGATCGTGGTCTGGTCCTGGTTGCGCCGATGCTGTGATCTTGCCTTTGGACAAATCCCTTTCACATATGCATGAGACTGTTATCATCTCTATCAACATCATCATAGAGAGCAATTACTAATTTCACACCTACCATTATTGTAATATGACATGCATCTGTTTCTATTATTGCTGTGCCCCCCCCTCACCCTCTCTCCCCCTCTCTCTTTCTCTTTCCTTTTTTGCCATGATTGTATTTCACTTGCTATTTACGACATCTATTGCTCGTCTGTCCGTCCTGGAAGAGGGATCCCTCACTATCCTCTACCGCTCTTCCTGAGGTTTCTTCCTCTTTTTTTTCCCCGTTACAGGGGTTCTTTTTGGGGAGTTTTTCCTCGGGTGATGTGAGGGTCTAAGGGCAGAGGGATGTCGTACACTGTAAAGCCCTCTGAGGCAAACCATGTTTTGTGATAATGGGCTATATAAATAAAACTGACTTGACTTGACTTGTCAGCCCCGTAGACCAGGATGTCATCCATCACGACGACGGTTCCTTCCAGGCCCTTCAGCAGATTACTCATGAGCCACTGGAAGATCTCGGGTGCTGATGTAATTCCGAATGGCAGACGTTTAAAGCAGAATCTGCCCATGGGGGTTATGAACGTTGTCAATTTCTGGCAGCTGGGATCCAGTGGGATCTGCCAGAATCCGCTTGATGCATCCAGTGTCGAAAATACCTTAGCTCCAGCTAGCTTGGGTGTTATGTCATCCAGTGTGGGTAGAATGTAGCGCTCTCGCTTTACTCCCTTGTTGAGTCTTTTTAAGTCCACGCACACTCTGACCTCGTCTTTGTTGCGTTTTGGGGCAGGCACCATCGGTGCACACCAATCGGTGGGTTCAGTGACCTCCTCGATGATTCCCAAGTTGAGCATACGCCTTAACTCCTTCTCTACTTTCGGTAGAAGTGGAAAGGGGACTCTGCATGGCGTGTTCACAGTGTATGGCACTGCATCATCTGTCAGTTCTATCTTAACAGGCTCACAAATCAGTAGTCCTATTTCTCCGAACACGTCGTTTGTCAGGCTGCGGCTGATCTCGTTCACTCTTGCAACCAGTCCCATTCGTTTTGCAACTGACTTTCCCAGTAGGTCACTTGTGTACTGTCTTTTTATCACAGTGATCCAGTACTGATATTTCTGCTTTTTGTACGTGCTGTTGGCGATGAATTTTCCCACACATGAAACTTTCCCGCCTGGACTGTACACAGGCAGCTTAGAAACAGTCAGTCTGGGCCTCGGCTGTAGCCTATTGAATGTCTCTTCTGTTATAACCGTCGTGTCGGCTCCAGTATCGATTTTAAACTCGACTGGGTTGCCATTTACTTCAAGCTTTACGTCCCAGTCAGTGTCTGAGTCAGGCTCAACTATGACAGTCGGCTTTGTATCGTTCACAGAACCAAGGAAAATTCCTCCTATGAAAAATGAATCCTCCTCTGAATCCTCCACACCCTCTGTCCTGACTTTTTTTTAGCATTTTGGATTTACATACCGCTTCAAAATGACCCATCTTGTTGCACTTCCTGCATCTTTTATTTCGGGCTGGGCAGCTCTCCTTTTTAACATGCACTCTGTTGCACCGCTGGCAGCTTTGTTTACTGTCGCCATATTTTTGACTCTGGGGCTGTCCCGGCTTATCACGGCTCCATCTTGTGTTGCTGCGCTGTTTGTGTCTCCCCTCATTCATTCTGGTTTCCACATACTCCGCGCTCTGCTGTTTAACCTGCTCGCTCTGACGCGCGAGCTGGACCGCCTTCTCCAGCGTCAGATCCGCCTCGAGCTGTAGCCGCTGTGACACCTCTTTGTCCAGTATTCCTATGACGATTCTGTCACGGATCTGTTCATCCTTACTGTTGCCGAACTCGCAGTGCTGCGCCAGCTCATACAGGCTCCGGACAAAGGCTTCCACGGTCTCACCGGCCCGTTGGTTCCGCTTGTGAAAGCAGGCACGGTCATGTATGACGTTACATCTGGGCACAAAATGCTCATCAAACTTCTCCACTACCGTCTTAAAATCAAACTCGGGGTGTGGGACAGCTACTGTGGCAGCAGGAAACACAAACGAGCTGTATCTCTGCATCTCTCTCCATTGAATAAAGAAATGAGTTCACTTGAACCTCACCACTCTCCTTATTCAACTTGGACACGACTCTAAAGCGGGAGAACCTCTGCCTCCACACCGGCCACTCTGCCGGGTGGGAAAAGTCGAACGGCTCCGGGGGACCAAACTTAGCCATTTTGTCTCCGACGTCAGCGTGAAGTCCTCAATTCTGACACCATGTCATGATAATGAGGGAGACTTGGATGAATCTTGAACACAGCTTTATTCAGCAACGTGGCTCTGTATTTGCTACCAGCTCTCTGCTCATGTACATACACAATTTTTGTAGGCGAACTCCATCTAGGTGACGTCATCACGTACACTCCTACGCTGGCTACGGTAGCCTCATAGTGACATTAAACTTAAATCTCACAACAATAAGAGTCTCGTGCACATGTTGATACGGAGGCGTCCAAAGGCAGGATCGCAGCATCGGTGCAGCTATCGCCACGGTCAGGCACGGCCGAGGTTAAGGCCAGGATCCGGGAAAACTAGGAAACAAGGGAGCGGAAATGCTCCCGAGACAACGGGATAAACGTAGCGAGGCTAAACTACTGAGGCTAAGCTAAACTACTGAGGCTAAACTACTGAGGCTAAGCTAAACTACTGAGGCTAAGCTAAACTACTGAGGCAAAACTACTGAGGCTAAGCTAAACTACTGAGGCAAAACTACTGAGGCTAAGCTAAACTACTGAGGCTAAGCTAAACTACTGAGGCTAAACTACTGAGGCTAAGCTAAACTACTGAGGCTAAACTACTGAGGCTAAACTACTGAGGCTAAGCTAAGCTTGCAAACGGCAATGCAGTTAACAGACATGCATGATTTCCCGATGGCGGCATTGAGAGAAGGAAAGGAGCTCAGTGTATCAGAGGAAGTCCCCCGGCAGGTTAAACCTATGTCAGCCTAACTAGGGGCTGGTCCAGGCAGCCTGAGCCAGCCCTGATTATAAGCTTTATCAAAGAGGAGAGTCTAAAGTCTACCCTTAAAACTTGAAACGGTATCTGCGTCCCTGACTGAAACTGGAAGATGTTTCCATAAAAGAGGAGCGTGGTAGCTGAAAGCTCTGGTTCCCATCTTACTTTTGGAAACTTTGGGAACTACAAGTAACCCTGCATTTTCAGAGCGCAGAGATCTTGAGGGTTAGGAGTTGAGCTGTGACAGATAGGATGGAGCCTGAACATTTAGAGCTTTGTAAGTAAGAAGGAGGATTTTAAATTCAGTCCTGGATTTCACAGGGAGCCAGTGCAGAGAAACTAAAACAGGAGAGATATGATCCCTTTTCTTGGTTCCTGTTAAAACACGAGCAGCAGCGTTCTGCACCTGTTGGAGAGACCTAAGAGACCTCAGAGTTACAATAATCAGCCTAGAGGATGAATGAAAGTCACCTCTGAGTTTTGTGCAGGATCATTCAGATACATGAAGGCTGTCTCTGAAGAGACTGAACATGTTGCAGTTTGGCATCTTTTCATTTGAGCCAAGCTGTTTCGAAACCACCAAACTTCCCGAAATGGACTAGCTCCTTCTCCAACAGTTTGTTAGGGATGAAAGGGGGTCCGCCTGACACTGTGATCCGTGTCAAGGGCACAAACAGGGGCGAGACGGCCACATAAAAATCGCCCAACATAATACCACGCTCAGCTAAAATGTGGACCAGAGGAGAGGAGAGGAGTGTTGGACCGACGCCACTGTCATCGTCTGCAGGGACGTGGACGGAGGAGGATTTACCTCAGTGACACCTGGAGACATGGAGGATCTGACGGGTATCCTCTGCCCTGATAATGTGGATGTCCTGTGGCTCAAACGTGACTTTGGATACGAACAGGAAATATGGAGCAGAGTTTTTGGGGACAATGAGACATCAGTGATGGACAATTTATTGACCTTTATTTGTTATAGAGGGACAATGTACATTAATGAACATTTTAAAAATAAAATGTAAATGCACCCAACTGTAGCCAAAAGGCTAATTTCCATTGGCAGTCGCTCTGCCAGAAGGACCACGGCAAAGTGACCTGCTAATAAAAGCCACAGATTACAGTAAAAACAAACACGTTATAGGTTCAATATTTAGATGAACTATGACAATAAAGGAGGAGGACACCAAGTGGTGAACAACACATCAGCTTTGTGTTTTTAACTTCGAAGAAAGAGTTGACCTGCCTGCTGACGGACCAAAAACAGCGTGTCAGCAGTGACGGTATGGTCGCAGCTGAAATATGAGATAGTCTAAGGCTCAGTGGGACAGTCGGCTCAGTGGGACAGACGGCTGCGGTGCCGTGCACGCTCACTGATTTCAGCGATGATCAGCCGCCACAGTGCAGCATCGACAACAGCTACCACGGACAACCGAACCAGACTGTGTCCTCAGTGGAGCAGAACTGCTCTCTTGTGTTTTCATCGCTGATGTTAAATCTCTCGGGTCTGTACGACTGTCACAGGTATAAACTGGCTGTGTGTCCTAAACTGCGTCCTCCTGCTGCTGAGCTCTTTAAGAGGCAGAAAACGTCCCTCTCAGATGCAAAGATCAGGACAGATTCAGTGTCTGTTTGGTTTGTCAAGTCAAACCGAAGAGAAGGCAGAGTTGTTAGTACACAGTACGGTTGGGTCCGAGCAGAGTGAGTCTGCTTATGACGGGAGTTTGTTTATCTCTGACGTCTCTCTGAAAGACGCAGGACAGCAGCTGGGGGCTCCTTCAGTGTCTGTCAACAAGTAAATCAGTGCTGAAGAGATCTGTGTGGAGCTCACTCCACCTTCAACAAAGTGAGAAGGTCCGTGTCCTGCTGCTGACGCTCTGTGTTGTTGTGCTCGTCGTGAACCGGAGGACCAGGACCACTCATCGCTGAGTTTACCCAAAACACAGTTTTTCAGATTTGGAAACGGCCAAATCAGTAACTGGGTAAAAATTATGTTAAATGATGCTGAAAGCGAGAGCTTAAAAGAGAGAAGGAATGCATGAAAATCAATTTCTGAGGGTAATAAAAAAAAAAACACCATCACAAAAACGTGCTGAGGCACGAGTCACTCTGGGGTCTGTATGTAGACGTTTAACTCGTTTTCAGTTTTCATGCTACAGAAAAGAGCCGCAAGAATCCAAAATCAAATGACCTTAAACCAACTCGTACTCTACTTTCTTTTCTTTAACTTAAATGCTTGAACTGATATTTGATTTGAAATCAGATGTGATTTTTTAGTTTTTACATGTGAGGAGTTTGAGCTGTCGTTATCACTGCTGCATGTCTGCACATTTATGTGATGATATTGTATTCTGAACGTTATCAATCAGTAATCAATTGTCTCTATATTGAAGCTGAGACAGAATCAATCAAACTCGCTCTCCAGTTTTTCTACGTTTGGATTGTGATGTTTGATTTTAATGACAATAAGCAACATTTCTGTTGTCTAAAATGACTTCATTCATTTATATTTCAAATGTGTAAAAAAACACAAAACAAAAAAGACAAAAGTGTTGAGATTCACAAGAGCGCAAAGATTACTGTTACTACTATATATTACTATTACTATTATATATTACTTTTACTGTTACTGTTCCTTTGTATCACTTTAACTTGCAGATGACTCTTTTTACTTTAACTCCATCAGAGAACACAGACTAAGACTATGTTTCACAGTATTACTGTATATCCCACAGTTCTACTGTATACTCCACAGTTCTACTGTATACTCCACAGTTCTACTGTATACTCACAGTTCTACTGTATACTCCACAGTTCTACTGTATACTCACAGTTCTACTGTATACTCCACAGTTCTACTGTATACTCCATAGTTCTACTGTATATTCCACAGTTTTACTGTATATTTCATTACTGTGTTTCACAGCACTACTGTATATTTCACTGTATTACTGTGTGTTTCACAGTATTACTGAGTGTTTCACAGTATCAGTACATGTATAACCAGTAAACTGACTGTACAACACACATGCAGAGCGAGACTTTCAGAATAAAACATTTCCTGTTAATAATACATAAGATGAGCATGTGAACGTGGTGAAAACAGTTCACTTCTGATTTTAATAAAGTTTACAGCAGGTTTGGTTGATGACATCATCATGTGGGCTTAGATTCTATCTGCTGATTGGTTCTCAGCTGTAAACAGGAAATGTCAGGTGGAAAACGTCACCTGAGATCTTTAGGTGAGTCTGGGATATCTTCAGTCCAACTAACTAGACTGAACCAGTTTGCCCAGTTATGCTGCTGCAGATGGATTTTTAAAAGTGTGTTCATGAACATGGATCTGCAGGATGAGGTCAGAGGTCAGCGTGTCCAGGTTCATCAGAAGCCTCGTGACATTTCTGCTGAATCATTGCAGAAAACAAACGTCTATGATTCGGGTAGTTTTAGTTCAGCAGGATCATTTTCACTGATGGACTCCACAAACACAACGTTTGGAGCTGAAATGCAATCAGCAGAAGTAACAAGCTAAACAAACGACGGTTACATGACTCAGCACATACATCACAGTCACATGACTCGGCACATACACCACAGTCACATGACTCGGCACATACACCAAACACCCATCCAACCAGACCGAACTCAGAGACTGGCTCTGAGACAAGGGGTCTGTTAAAGAAGACAGGAAGTCCTCGGGTCATTCTGTCCGAGGAAGATAAAGGAAACGTTCGACTGTGACAGTCGCTTTGTGTCATGACAACACCTGATGAGGACTTCCTGTCTGAACCACAAAAATTCATGATTTTCACAGTAAAAGCTGTTGGTCCGTGTGATCTTCTCTGTGATTTTCACAAAAACAGCCTCCTGGATAGTTTCATTGTCAGCACATCTGTTTGAGATCATGTGATCCTGATAATGATGAGGGTGATGATGTCTTTTGGGTCTGGACAAGGACTGGTCAGCAGCTACCTGAGAGAGGAGAGTGAAAATAGAGTGAGGTGGCGGCGATGACCCACTGACCCCGCCCCCACTTGTAAGTCAACGATGATGTAATGATGCTGATTGGATGGGGTGTGATGAGGTCATCGTCCCCCTGTAGCACTTTAATCTGCTTCACCGTGATTAACGAGCTGCAGGAGGATTGTCCTCCCATTATTAATTAAAACACACAAACACACACACAAACACACACACACACACACTAACTGTGCTCAGTCAGATGTGTTAATGGACTCCAGACCAGAAGAACCTCTTTAAAACCTCCAAAAACAGTTCTCGAAGCTCCTCAAGAGCCTCTTCAGAGTCAGAGTTGATTGTTTTGTTTAAAAAAATAAATATAATAACAGAAATTAAAATGATTGTTGTGAGACTCTGCTTCCTCACACGAGGACATTACATTTTAATTTGCTGCACCTTAAACTTCATTCTGCTGATCTCAGACCTGTTTGTTTTGTTTTAAAGCACAACACACTGATAAATGAGGACACAAGATGCTTGGAGACATCGGGACATTATTATCATCTTGAGGACATCTGGACTTTATAAACGTCTTGTTCGATGAAGTTGGGACATTATTATCGTCTCGTTTGAGGACATCAGAACGTTGTTATTGTCTTGTTTGAGTATGTTATCTATTACATGTCTGTCCGTCCTGAAGAGGGATCCCTCATCATCCTCTGCTGCTCTTCCTGAGGTTTCTTCCTCTCTCCCCCTCTCTTACAGGGGTTGTTTTTCGGGAGTGTTTCCTCGGGTGATGTGAGGGTCTGAGGGTAGAGGGAGGGTGCCTGCTGTAAAGCCCTCTGAGGCAAACCATGTTTGTGATAATGGGCTCTATAACTTGACTTGACTTGACTTGACTTGACTTGACTTGACCTCGTCATCTCATTTAAGGATGTTGGGATGTTATTTTCATCTTTTTTTAGGATGTCGGGACATTATCATCGTCCCGTTTGAGGAAGCCGGGAGGTAATCGTCTTGTTTAAGGACATCAGGACCTTATTATCATCTCGTTTGAGGATGTTGGGACTTTATTGTCTTATTTTTAGGATGTTGGGATTTTACTGTCCTATACTAAAGACGTTGGGACTTCAGAGTGACTTGTTTCCTTGGAGTGAATGCTGAGCTGTGATTGGATGGCAGACTGTATTGATTGAACAGCAGTGTTGAAGAGGACATTGATGAAGACTCGGCAGAGGACACAGTAGAAGACGATCCGTCCACCGGAGTTGGCAGTCAGTACTTCTGAGCAGCTGTTGGCATGAATCTTTTACCAGCGGCTGAAATATTCAGTAGCTCATCCTGAAAATCTGCAGCAGACGTAAGGAGGCATCCCTTTCCTCTTCAACTAACACCTTAGGTCCGCCCACTGGCCACATCAGGATATAACCCTGTCTCTGCTCTCTGCTGTCCTTAGTCACCTGGACCTGTCCTCTCTGTGCCCACACTGACCCTCTGTCCGTCTGTGTGCTGTCTTCATCCTCCTGTATTCAACTAAAACAAGAGAAACTTGTGCTCCAGAAAAGGATAAGAACTCAATGAAGAACCTAGGATCACAAATCAGCTATTATGGCTTAAATATAAAGGCCAGTAAGCAGTGATAACTAACACATCTTTGGGGTCATCAGGTGGGAATCTCCTTTCATCAGTGTTTCACCTAGTTAGTCCCACAACACCTCCAGGAGGCTCGGCACTGAACTCTGGCTTCCCAGAGCCACTTCCTTAGTGCCAGCCCTCACTGCTCCTACGTAGCCCAAACAGCCCCGCCACCTTCAACACACCCAGGCTCCATTTATGCAAGCTCCAAGTAGTTTATTGTTTATTGTTTATTGTTTATTGGATCCCCATTAGTTGTCACAATGGTGACGACTATTCTTCCTGGGGTCCCTAAAAAAATAAGACAATTCCCAAAATAGAAATCACGAAAAATACAACATAAAATATAAAACAAGCAAAAATTATTCTCATAAAACTAACTCAAATCATAAAATAAAAATAGATATAAGCATACATCATAACGTGTGCATGCACACACCCTCTCACACACATCAAATTCTTAAAGGGTCATATAGTATGCATACACAGTACAAGTATACATACATAGTACAAGCACCTACACATGCACCTACACATACGTACGCACACATGTGCCCATACACATTCAGAGATCAGCTCATTAAGAGCTGTCTCTATACAAGTTTAAACTAAAAATACAAAAATAAGGCACTCTGCAGCTTTACAGACATCAGTCAACTAAATTTAACCTAATTTCTTTACTCAAAACCGCTTTTTTCAATTCCCTTGTAAATCCTGATTTTTTACACTGAGAATGAGGCAGTATGGAAGTCCATTCACAGCTCTGTACAGTACAGTTCTTTTCAGTGCATTTGTCCTACGTCTAGGTAGTCTGAAGCGACAGCTTAAGGCCTGTCTGGTTTCATAATCATGTGTGATCTTGATAGGTACTATTAGAGAAAATAGGCTACTGGGTTTACGTGAAGTATAGATATTATTCAAATACAAGATAAGGCTGCACGCCAATCTCTCCTCTACTTTCATCCAGGAGAGTTTATCATGCATGGCAGTTACATTATTCCTGATAGATCAGTGAAGTGCCGGTCGTGCAGCTCTACTCTGAGCGAGCTGGAGTTTAGCAAGTTCTTTTTTTGAGGTGCCAGACCATATTGCAGGGCAGTAGTCAAGGTGGGATAAGACTAATGATTGAATAACAAGCTTGATTGTTGTGTCAGTTAAAAAACATGCACATTTTCTTATGTTTGAGATACTTTTACTCATTTTACTGACTATATTGTTTATATGAGCAGACCAAGATAATGTTTCATCTATAGTAATGCCCAGCAGTTTGGCTTCTCTAACTTACTCAATAGCTGCACCATGTAATGAGAGGACCAACTTCTGATTAGATCGAAGTGAGTAGTTAGACCCAAGTACCATACATTTTGTTTTAAAAATATTCAACTTTAACTTGTTTGCTGTAACCCAGTCAGCTATCAGTGTTAGCTCATCTTGAAGTGTCTTATTAACTTGTTCAGTACTGTTTGCAGATGTAAAGATGGTTGTATCATCCGCGTACATTACTACACCCGCATTTCTTAACACATATGGCATATCATTTACAAAAATAGAATAGAGGAGAGGTCCGAGGCAGCTCCCCTGGGGAATACCACACTGAAGTGTCTCTATATCTGAAAAAGCACCATTAAACTTAACACATTGTCTCCTGTCAGTCATATAACTTCTCATAAAATCAATCACAGAGTTTTTAAAACCATAGGCTGAAAGCTTCAAGAGTAACAATTCATGGTCAATCAGATCAAAGGCTGCACTAAAGTCCAGAAATACAACACCTACCACTGACCTCCTGTCTATCTGTGTAAGCAGGTCATCAGTGAGACATGTCAGAGCAGTGCTGGTGGAGTAGCCTCCCTTATATGCATGTTGGACATCAGAGTTCATACTATTTGCTTCAAAATAATGCTGAATTTGCTGAAACATGATTCCCTCCAACAGTTTGCTTAGCACAGGTAACACACTTATTGGCCTGCTGTTATGCCCTGTGAGTGGCTCTCTGCAGTTTTTTGGCAGAGGAGTGACTTTTGCAATCTTCCACAGATTTGGATAAATAGATTCTTTAAAACATAAATTGAAAATATGACATAGTGGTTTTGCTATTACTTTTGCTGCAAGCTTTAAAAGTTTGCCATCTAAATTATCCAAACCGCAAGGTTTGTCACACTTAATTATAAGAAGAAGTTTTTCCACATCTACCTCCCTAAGAATTTTAAATTCAAAACAACAATCTTTATTAACCATAATGTGATTTCTTATATTATCTATAGATGACCTGTAACATCCCGGCAACAGCTGATCCCTAATTGAATTAACTTTTTGTGAGAAATATTTGTTGAAATAGTTAGCTATATCATAGGGTCTAGTAATTAATATCCCATTGTGTTCTATAAAAGAAGGCGTTTTACCATTTTTACTTCTGCCCATAACTTCATTAATTGTTCTCCATAGTCTTTTACTGTCACCATTGCACTCATTGAATTTGGATTTATAATATTGTTTTTTCTTCTGTCTATTTAATTTAGTTACCTTATTTCTTAGCAAGCGGTAAGCTTTCCAGTCTACTAAACAACCACAGTTAATTGCATGCTTTTTCAGTTGATCCCTTCTTTTCATGCAATTTCTTAATTCCTCATCCAGCCATGATGCTTTTTTCGATCTTACAGAGAGCCTCTTAATTGGAGCATGTTGGTCACATACTGTAGAAAACAACGTCATAAAGGACTCCAATGCAGGTTCTGCATGCAGCCTCTCAAGTATAACATCCCGTTCTATATTTTCCACACTAGAAACAAAGTCACTTTCAGAAAAAGTTCTGTAAATTCTCTTGTAAATGACCTTAGGCCCTGTTTTGGGAGCCTTTGTTTTTACAGCCAAGGCAATAATATTGTGGTCACTAAAACCCACAGGTAATGATACAGCTTTTGAGCATTTTTGTTCACAATTAGTAAAAAAGTGATCAATGCATTTTGATGTAATTGAGCCATCACCATTAATGCTTATTCTAGTGGGTAAGTTAATAACTTGAAATAAATTGCATATATTAGCTGCATCAGACAAAGCCCTTTTCAATGAACAGTTATCAGAAAACCAGTCAATATTCATATCAGCAAGAAAAAAAATGTCATTACTAGTATCTGTTGCATTATGGAACATAGTACATATATTGTTCAAGTATTCAATATTCGAACTAGGTGGTCTATAGCAGCAGCATGTTAGTATAGGCCTGTGATGTGAAGTATAAACTTGGAGCCAAAGGGCTTCCACTCCTGTCATGCCAAGATCATTTCTAATTTTTACTGGAATATGATCTTGTATAAAGAAAGCAACCCCACCTCCAAACCTGTCTCTATCTAACCTGAAAACATTGTATCCTGGAATTGATATAGCTGCATCCTCTATAGTATCATCTAAATGCGTCTCTGAGACAGCCATTACCTGAATATTATTATCATGCACAACAGAGCAAAGATCATGGACTTTATTTTTTAAACTGCAGATATTTAAATGAGCAAATTTTAAACCTTTTTTTGGTAGGTTAATGGTCATAAAAAGAAAATAGCTGCAAAAATTTAAGTTTAAAATTTACAATTTGCAAGTGGGGATTATCAACCTTGAGACATTCACCTTGGCGTATCCGTCTTCGGGGTGGATGTGAAAGGCACACTGCTCTCCCTTTGATCGTGACGCCCTTTCGGTGGGTAGGTGATAAGGCGGTCATATTTGAGGTAGGCAATGTCCCCCTTGTCCCATGCCTCTCTCAGTTTGGGCAGAAGTTCTTTTCTTTTTTGCCTCACCACCTCTGAGAAGTCTTCATTGATGTACACTCCTGGGGCAGTGGTTTTCAGCTCTTTCCTTTTCCTCCAAACCAGTTCTCTGTCTTTAAAGTTTAAAAATTTGACCACAATTGGTCTAGGCCGCTGCCTTTCCTCCTTGTAGCCCAGCTTCCCCACACGATGGGCCCTCTCAATGGCCATGGCACCGGCATCTAGATTCAGCTTCTCAGAGATAAGTTTCCGGACATGCCTCTCTGAATCCTCCCATTTTTCATGGAAAGATTCTTTCAAACCATCAAAAATGAGATTGTTCCTTCTGGATTGGTTCTCGAGGTAGTCAGCTTTAGACTCAAGTGTGACAAGACAGTCACAAATCTTGCGAAAGCCATTCTCCAGAGTGTTGTGATCCATTGAGAGCTTGGGCACTTTGATTTTAATTTCATCAATGTCCTTCTGAGTGTCGTGGATGCTGTCCTTAAGCTCCTGGATGTTCCTGTTCATAACGTCCAGTCTCTCATTAGTGGAGTCCATAATCACTTTAACAAACTTGTTAAAAGTGTCAGCTTGTCTATCAAGCATCTCCACAAAATGAGATTTCTGTTGTTCTAGTGACTGGGAAATTAGCTTTTTGACAGCATCCATATTGATAATTTCAGACTCACTCTGGGTAGTTGGGTGGCAGAATGAACTGTCTTTTCCAGCCGCCTCGCAATCACCTTTATCCTTCCTGCCTCCCCCACCGCGAGGCATCCTTCGATATCCACAGGTTAACCACACACTAGCTCAGTGGTGGTAGTCTGAGCCAGGGCCTGGGCCTGGTGGATAGGCTGCAGATGAGTCGTAGGTTGTAGGCCACAGCATGAGAATCAGGCTAATAACTTCACAAATTCCGCTTTACAGTCACACTTTCATTGTTTTTGTGTAGCAAAAACACTAAACAACTACTGGTGAAACTTTAGTAGACTAGATAATGAGGATTACACAGATTTCTGTTCGATTATTTCCTCAGGTTCAGCAGCTCAGCAGCTCAGCTGTGGTGGAGCCATGTGACGTAGTGACAATGTGATACTGCCGATACTACCAAGGCTAAGCTGCCACAAGGCTATCACAGATACAAGGCTTAGCTACCACAGGGTAGGGTGAATGACATGGTGTCGTAGTTAGCACTGTTGCCTCACAGCAAGAGGGTCCCTGGTTCGAAACCCGGTTAGAACGGGGTTCGGTCCGGGCGGGGGCCCTTCTGTGCAGAGTTTGCATGTTCTCCCGTGTCTGCGTGGGTTCTCTCTGGGGTCTCCGGCTTCCTCCCACAGTCCAAAGACATGCAGCTCAGGTTAATTGGTGACTCTAAATTGCCCTTAGGTGTGACTGTGAGTGTGTACGGTTGTCTGTCTATACGTGTCGGCCCTGCGATGGTCTGGCAAACTGTCCAGGGTGACCCCGCCTTCCGCCCAATGACAGCTGGGATTGGCTCCAGCCCCCTGCGACCCTTACGAGGACAAGCGGTTACAGAAAATGACTGACTGACTCATAACACTAAATATCAAGGCATGGTTTTATGACTAATGAAACTTGCCAATATCCATGCCAAACAGAAAGTAGTGTCTTATTAACATGTTTTACATTCAAGTCAATTTCAACTGAAGGTTAAAAAAAAGAAAGAAAACATGTCCTATTTACTTATTTATCAAACATAAATATTTGTAACAGACACTGTAGTCTGTGCACATACACATTATTAATGTTCTCAAAAGTACATTTCCTAAGCACTGAAACAGTGTTTCTGCCAAGCAGGCCCGCCGATAGGGGGGGACAAACGGGTCTGCTGTCCCGGGCCCAGGGAGAGGGGGGCCCACAACTGGGCCCTCATTAAATTGTGGAATTAAAAAAATTGTCAGAATAGTGGAAAACTATTATTTCAATCACATTACAGTTTTTTATTTGTATTCTCCTAGTTGTCCTTGAGAAATAGTGATCATGAACCCTCCCACCCCAAACACAAAAATGGTTTGGCCCAGATCAAACTTTGATGTTGTTATTAATTTGAAGTTGAGAAGGCGCGCGGGTCTACAATCAAAATGTCTGGTAAGCACAAGTCCGGTGCCCAGAAAAGGAAAGAAAAGGGAAAAAGAGAAGAGGAAAACAAAGGGCTGAGAAATGCTCTAAACAAATATTTTAAAAAATGTGCCGACAGTGAAGCTGGGACGAGTGGAATAGAGCAAGGTAAGTAGTGCAGCCAACCTTATAAAGCAGCCTAACTGACCAGCTCTAATGTTAACGGCCATTAGCCTAGCTTGTACAAAAGCCTGACAAAACACGTTATCTTTGACAGAAACAGAGAGGAGGGAGAGCGAGCAGCAGTCAGGTGTCAGGAGTCAGGCTACGGGTGACGGAGAAGAGAGAGGGGGGTTGTGTCACGGTGGAGCGGAGGGGCAGAATGAGGCTACCGGTGACAGAGAAGAGACAGAGGGGCTGTGTGACTCTGGACCGAGTCCGGGGCAGCAGAGTGAGGCTACCGGTGACAGAGAAGAGAGAGGGGGGCTGTGTCACGGTGGAGCGGAGGAGCAGAGTCAGGCTGCAGGTGACAGAGAAGAGAGAGGGAGAGAGCGGGAGCTGTCCGCTGAGCAGGGATCAGAGACTGATTATCAGGCACAAAATTTCAGCGATCCTGCATTATGGCCAACTGTGACTGTGGCTGGAGGTGAGCGGGCCTTCAGTAAAATGAAGACTATAAAAAACTACTTACGCTCTAACATGTCCCAGGAGAGGCTGAACGGTTTGGCAATGCTCTCCATAGAGCGTCAACTTGCCAAGAAACTGGACTTTCAAGACATTATAGATGATTTTGCCACAAGGAAAGCTAGGCGCATAGCATTTAGAGTTTAAATCTAAAAATGATGTGAGAAGAGGAGAGGAGAGGAGAGAAGAGGGAGACAGAGGAGAGGAAGACAGAGGAGAGGAAGAGCAGATGAGAAGAGAGGAAGAACAGATGAGAGAGGAAAACTGGAGAGGTGAGGAGATGATGACAGAGGAGAGGAAGAGCAGATGAGAAGAGAAGAGAGGAAGACAGCAGAGGTGAGGAGATGAAGACAGGAGAGGAAGAGCACATGAGAAGAGAGGAAGACAAGAGAGAGAGGTGAGGAGAGGAAGACAGAGGAGAAGAGAGGAACTAATGTCAGTTATGAGATGTTCATTTGGTTTTGAAGTTAGAGAACTGACAATTCTAGTATGACGTTGAACTGATAAAGTTTTCATTTAAAGTTTGATATACATGCTTATTTACTGTATTATCAGTTGACAGAGAGAAAATTCTTAAAATTAAAATGCCTAATTTATTCTTCCCTGGTCTATTTTTCCTGCATGTATAAGGATTAGAAAATGTGTATGCATAACTCTTAATAATATTAGCAGGTCCTTTGTGACAAGTATATAAATGTCATATTTAACTAAAATCTCAGCTGCCATGGAGAGCTAAGATTTTCCTCTCGTATACAATACCTTATTTATTGCATTATCACAATATATCAAACATAACTGGTGATGTTTAGTGACAAAAAAACCCGGCGGTGGTGGAGGGGAGGGCCCATCTAACATTATCTTGTCCCGGGCCCAGACAAGACTGTCAGCTGGCCTGCTGCCAAGTAACCAGAAAAAACACGGTCTGTGCTGACAGAAGCGGGAAGGTCACGTTCTGCCCCAAACACACCAAGTGCACACTTCCGATCCAGCAGACTTTTCATCATAATGTGCCACTCCACGTGGTTACTACGTCCTGCTGTAGCACCTTGATTTTCATACCTAACTCCGTCTGTATGTCTCAGTCGAGAGGTGGCAAGTGGAGAGTGCCTAAAATGTCGTACTATTTTCCTCTCAGTAGCCACACAGTCAGAGATGCTTCGCTGGCTTAACGCTCCTTCATTTACTGCAAACTGTAGTGTATGAGCCATGTAGCCCAAGCTTTTAATACCACACTTGTCTATTCCCTTCTTCATATTTTGTGCGTTGTCACAAATTACAACATGCACATTCTCTTTGGGTATTTTCCATCAACTAATCATGCTTTCAAATGCACTAGCTATAGCAGTCCCTGTGTGTGAGCCGGGAAACTCGTGTGCATTCAACACAGCTCTTTTCATTTCAAAGTTATCATGGATCCATTGAGCTGTGAGGCTTAACATACTCATCTGACTTACACTGGAGCTCCATAAATCTGTCAGGAAGCAAATGTCATTCATACTGCTGTCTAACAACTTCTGAATATGCGTACCTACCAGGTCAAGCAAGACAAGGAGGGTGACGTCAGAAAAGAAACGGCAACTTTAGCGGGGCTCAATGTGCTCTACCACCGGGTTTGTTGGTCCTCCACTGTGGAAAATGGCTGGTCATCAAGGACAATCATCTCCGTGATTTTCTTCGCAATCGACTTGGCCTTTGCACTGTCTTTGATAAATATCCTTGTTTGATTGAGTGCTTGCTGTGCTGGGCTCCCAACTGCTGCTGCTGCTGCTGCTTCTCTTAGCTCTTGGCTGTTAGCTGTTAGCTTGCTCCTGATATTGTTTGTTTATTTATTTTATTTATTTATTATTTAGCACATGTTAAAAGTCAACATTACAATTATCATAAAAATTGGAAATATGCAAGGAGGTCCTAAAAAACCTCAAGGGGCTTGACAAGAGGACCACCCTAGATCAACATTAAATTGGACATTGTCATATGCATGAAAATATAAAATCACTCTGAAGTTCACACACTGACACACACACACACACACAGATCAGGTGGGTATTATTGATACAGCAAGAAATTCTTTACAGATTTTTTAAATGATTCATCAGAAGGTTTTGACAAGGTGGGGAGGAAGTGAATTCCATAACTTGGATCCTCTGTAGGAGATCTTAAATTGGGATGATGTAGTTCGTGATGGTGGTGGCCGGAGCTGGGACGCCTTTCGGGTTAAATAATTGTGAAATTGATTGTTTAAAGAAAAGAAATTGTGAAAGAAAGTGGGAAGTGTTTTATTTAAAGAACCATACACAAATTGAATTATTTGGAAACTATTAATCTGATAAATATTGAGAATGCCGAATTTACGAAATAAGGGTAATGAATGACTTCTTGGGGCTGAAAGGGCAATGATCCTCACTGCTCATTTCTGTAACTTAAAAATAGGTTGCAATTTTGTTTGGTGAGTACTGGCCCAGGCAATGTTGCAGTAACTGATAAAGGGATAAATCATAGAATAATAAAGGTTGAGGGAAACTTTTGTATTTAAAAGATAACGAATTTTTCCAATTATCCCAATATTTTTTGCAATTTTAGTTGAGATAAGTGAAATATGAGGTTTCCAAGATAGGTTTTTATCAATTAGTACACCAAGAAAACGAGTCGAATTAACATTAGTTATTGAGACATTATCAATC
Source organism: Plectropomus leopardus (assembly GCF_026936395.1). NCBI lineage: Eukaryota > Metazoa > Chordata > Actinopteri > Perciformes > Serranidae > Plectropomus > Plectropomus leopardus. The sequence continues at coordinate 48,509 of NC_142184.1, read as the reverse complement.
AACACTGTAATATTCTCATCAAGTTTCTTGTGATTGTTACTAAACAGAATAAAATTTGTTTTCTTAATGTTTAGCGACAATTTGTTAATTTTGAACCATTTAGAGATTTTATCTAATTCTTCATTGACAACTTTCACAATCATATTAAGACTTCTGTGGGAAAAAACCAAACTAGTATCGTCAGCAAATAAAATTTTGGATAGTTGATTTGATACATTGGACAAATCGTTAATATAAATAAGAAATAACAATGGCCCTAGAATAGATCCCTGGGGAACACCACATTTTATAGTGAGAGGACAAGAGTTCACTCCTTTGAAAGTTACAAATTGTTTCCTGTGGTCCAAGTAACTGGTAAACCACAACAATGCTTGCTCATGCAGTCCCAAATATTTCAGTTTTTGCAGTAAAATATGATGATCTACCGTATCAAAAGCTTTTGACAAATCTATGAAAATTCCAATAGTATGTTCTTTGTTATCATTGGCTCTATGTAATTCATTAGTAAGATGGGTGATAGCCATGTAAGTAGAATGGGATTTCCTAAAACCATATTGATGTTTGTATAATATTTCATTCTTGTCAAGGTAGCTCAGTAATCTGTTATAGGCTAGCTTTTCAAGAATCTTTGAAATAGAGGGTAGAATGGTGTCACGGCCGCTACTGGTGGCTCCAGGTAGTGGCAGTGATCCCTCTCTCCTTCCCCCTCCCTTCTCTCCCTTTTCTCTAGGTGGGCGTGAGCACTGGTGGTGACGTGGAATGCGCACAGGTGAAGCTGATCCTAATCAGCCTGAGCAGACACACCTGTGACTGAGCAGCGGCTGCAGTGATCCTGCATGCTTTTTAAGCAGAGCCAGACCTTCTCTCAGTGCCAGACAGTGAACAGTCTCTAGTCAGTCATCGTTCGTTTGTTCACTTCTAGCTCCTTATCCGAATGCCAGCAACTAAACCTGTGTTCTGTCTCTTCAGCTTTGGATTCTCCACCATACCTTGACACGCCGTAGCAGCCAAAACTCCAGCCATGCAAAGAGGCTCCCCAGGATCACCACCGCAGCTTCCACCAGCTCTCCCTGGATCCGAGGACATCCCTTGGATCAGCTTCCACTGTTGCTTTCCGCCACGTCGATCAGCCGGATCCCTATCCTCGTCACCACCAGTTTCCCACCTGCCCAACCCCTACCTTTGTTCCCTATTCTCCGCTGGTACTCAGATAAGTGTTTGTTAAAGAGGTTAGCTTCGTTGCTAGCATTTATTTGGTGTGTTTTTGGCGTGTAGCCTTTCAGTCAGTCTGAGAGTGATTTTGTAATTCTGTAGTGTGTTTTTGGCGTGTAGCCCTTCAGTTGGTAATTCTGCGTGCAATGAATTAGTGGTAGGTAAATTGTGTTTCTGGTCTTTGACCATTCTGTCTGTGTTGAGGCTCTTAATTCATACACGCTGTCGTGTCTGAGCTTCATTCAGTTTTTCATCAGTCAGTATTAAGCTTGTAATTTTGTTATTCGTGTTCTGGTCGACCTTATTCGACAATTCAGTTTTCGTTTTCATTTCCACCCTCCTAGCTAGGTATTACCTTGTTCTGGTCGTGTGTGATTTTGGTTTTGTAAAGTCTACTCTGTAATAAACACTCGTAAAACTCCGCTTGTTGCCGTGTCTTGTTGTCTCGCACTTGAGCCTCTAAACATCACCCGTAACAGTACTGTCCGGCCAAAATGAGCTCAGCGGGCAATGAGACCGGCACTGGAGCAGTGTCAGGTGAAATCACCATGCAACAGGCACTTATGGGTCAGGGAGCAGTACTAGAACAACATGAGACTTTGCTTAGAAGTCTGGTTGAGAGTAATAACGCTTTGCTGAAGCAAGTCTCCTTACTAACTAGTAAGGTTTCTCAATTAGCTCCTCCTGTTGCACCACCTGCTGCTGCAGCAGCCTTATCTAATCCGGTTGCTAGCCAATCAGTTATTGCTAACCCTGTTTTAGCTCAGTCAGTCTGTGAACCTCACATTCCGCTACCGGAACGCTATTGTGGAGATGGTAGCTCTTGTCAAGCATTCCTTACACAAGTTTCCCTTATTTTCGATTTACAACCACTCTTGTACTCGACTGAACGAGCTAGAGTAGCCTTTTTGATTAGCCTTTTGTCTGGTTCAGCGCGAGAATGGGGAACAGCTGTCTGGAATCGTCAAGAGGCCATCTGTAATTCTTACCAGGCTTTTGTGGATGAGATGAAGAAGGTTTTCGACCACCCGGTGCAGGGAAGAGATGCTGGCCATCCTTTGATGACAATCCGCCAAGGTACCCGAAGTGTGTCGGAGTTCTCGGTGGAGTTCCGTACTCTGGCGGCGACTAGTGGTTGGAACGAGGTTTCTCTCCAAGGGGCTTTCTATGCAGCTCTACAGGATTCTGTCAAAGACGAATTGGCCACCCGGGACGAAACCACCAGTCTGGACCAAACCATTGACCTGGCCATAAGGATCGACAACCGGATGAGGGAACGGCGCAGAGAGAGAACCCAGAGGTCAGAATCAGTCCGGACTCTTTCTGGGAGCCGATCAACCTCTCTACCCACACCTCGCCTTCCAACAGACCAGGAACCCATGCAACTTGGCCGCACCATGCTCTCACCAAAGGAGAGACAGCACCGACGAGACACCATTGCATGCATGTATTGTGGGAAGACTGGCCATTACATCGCAGCATGCCCACAGAAGTCAGGAAAAGACCCGGCTCATCAGTAGTGGGGGAAATACTGGTGAGCCATGCTTCCTCAACAGCAAGTTTCCCCCGTCTACAAGTATCTGCTTCCCTCTGCTGGCAAACCCATTCTTTCCCTGTTCAGACCCTAATCGATTCCGGAGCCGAAGAAAGCTTCCTGGACGGTCAGTTAGCTCGTCAGCTTAACCTCCCCTTGGTTCCACTCAAACCCCCCCTTGAGGTCTGAACCCTCAATGGCTTGAAGCTAACCCAAGTCAGTCAGAGAACCATCCCCATTACGCTGATCCTGTCTGGTAATCACTGGGAGACTATTTCCTTTTTTGTTCTGGAACATTCCAATTCCCCCTTGGTCCTCGGCTACCCCTGGCTCCAGCTTCACAATCCCCGCTTCGACTGGAAGAGGAAGGAGATTCTTTCCTGGGATCCTGTCTGCCATGAGACCTGCCTGCATTCTGCCATACCACCTGCAACCTCCTCCCAGTCCAGTCCTGTTCCTCCTATTAACCTGGAGGCGGTTCCATGTGAGTACCATGACCTCGCCCCTGTTTTTAGCAAAGAAGATGCCCTTTCTTTGCCCCCACATCGTCCTTATGACTGTGCAATAAATCTCATCCCTGGAGCCACTCTCCCATCTAGTCGCCTGTATAACCTCACTAAGCCGGAACAAGTTGCCATGGACATACATCAGGGATTCCCTTGCAGCTGGTATTATCAGGCCATCCTCATCACCGGTTGGGGCCGGATTTTTCTTTGTCGACAAGAAGGACAAGACCCTTCGGCCATGTATCGACTTCCGTGGTTTGAATGATATCACCGTCAAAGATACCTACCCTCTTCCTCTGATCAACTCTGCATTCACCCCACTCCATGGAGCCACAATCTTCACTAAACTGGACCTACGAAACGCCTACCACCTCATCCGCATCCGTCAAGGTGATGAATGGAAAACAGCCTTCAACACACCCCTGGGTCATTTTGAATACCTTGTCATGCCCTTCAGCCTCTCCAACGCCCCAGCAGTGTTCCAATATCTGATCAATGATGTCCTCCGCGACATGTTAAACCGGTTTGTCTTCGTGTATTTAGAGGACATCCTCATCTACTCCAGAAATGCAGAGGAACACTCCCGTCACGTCCGTCAGGTTCTTGAACGCCTCCTAAAGAACCATCTGTTTGTAAAGGCAGAGAAGTGTGAGTTCCACGCCACCACTGTGTCTTTCCTTGGTTTCATCATTTCTCCAGGAGAGGTAAAGATGGACCCACAGAAAGTCTCGGCAGTCCAGGATTGGCCCGTTCCGGAGAACCGAAAGCAGCTTCAGCGCTTCCTGGGTTTCGCCAACTTTTACCGTCGATTCATCCGAAATTATAACAAGGTTGCTGTTCCTCTAACATCACTCACATCAATCAACAAACCATTCATCTGGACCCCCGAAGCAGATCAAGCCTTTCAGGTTCTCAAGCAACGGTTCGTTTCCGCTCCCATCTTGACTCAACCAGACCCCGGCTTGCAGTTCATTGTGGAGGTGGACGCATCTGATACTGGAGTTGGAGCGATGCTGTCCCAGCGATCCCCAACGGACCAAAAATTACACCCGTGTGCTTTCTTCTCTCGACGTCTTTCACCCGCAGAGAGAAATTATGACGTGGCTAACAGGGAGTTGCTGGCAGTAAAATTGGCTCTGGAGGAATGGAGACACTGGCTGGAGGGAGCGGAACATCCTTTCATTGTTTGGACTGACCATAGGAATCTGGAATACATCCGCTCAGCAAAAAGACTCAATGCCCGTCAAGCCCGGTGGACTCTTTTCTTCGGCCGTTTTAACTTCACTCTGTCCTACCGCCCTGGATCTAAGAATATAAAACCTGACGCCCTGTCCCGACAGTTTTCTGTGGAGGAATCCTCTGAGGAACCCAAATCCATTCTCCCAAGTTCTTTTGTGGTGGCTTCTCTCACTTGGGAGATCGAATCCAAGGTTCGGCGGGCTCTGGAGCTTCACCCTGACCCTGGTCATGGACCCCCGAATGTTCTCTTTGTCCCTGATCCTGTCCGTTCCCAGGTGCTCATCTGGGCCCATTCCTCGCGGATTGCTTGCCACCCTGGCACCACTCGCACCTTGGAGGTCCTTAGGCAAAGATTCTGGTGGCCAACTATGGATATGGACACTCGTGAGTTTGTCGCCGCCTGCTCAGTCTGCTCTGCCAACAAGACCTCAAATAAGCCCAGTGCTGGTTTACTCCAGCCTCTGCCTGTCCCACATCGGCCCTGGTCACACATTGCTATTGACTTTGTCACAGGTCTACCTCCTTCTCAAGGTAACACAACCATACTCACCATTGTTGACCGTTTTTCCAAGGCTGCCCATTTTGTCGCTCTTCCCAAACTCCCATCTGCTAAAGAGACTGCTGACCTTCTAGTTTTGCATGTTTTCAGACTCCATGGTATCCCAGTTGATATTGTTTCAGATCGAGGCCCACAGTTCACATCAGAAGTTTGGAGGACGTTTTGTTCTGCCTTGGGAGCTACGGTCAGCTTGACGTCAGGTTTCCATCCTCAATCCAATGGCCAGACTGAGAGAACTAATCAGTCTATGGAAACATACCTCAGATGCATGACTTCCAACAACCCCACTGCTTGGAGCAACTTTTTGCCATGGGTCGAGTATGCTCACAATTCGCTGGTTAACTCTTCCTCTGGTCTCTCACCCTTTCAGTGTTCTCTTGGGTACCAGCCACCCTTGTTTCCGTCTCAGGAAAAGGAAATCGCCATTCCATCGCTGCAGACCTTCCTGAGACGATGCCACAGGACATGGAAGCGGGCCAGGACTTCATTATTGAAGGCTGGACGGAGGATGGAGACTCAGGCCAATCGCCATCGTGCCCCAGCTCCTGTTTATGTACCAGGTCAGAGAGTTTGGCTTCGGGCAAAGGATCTGCCATTAAGGGTTGAGTCCAGGAAATTGGCCCCCCGTTTTGTTGGTCCCTTCCCCATTGAACGGTTGGTGGGCCCCAGCGCTGTCCGTCTGAGGTTGCCAGCTTCCATGAAAATCCACCCTACTTTTCATGTGTCTCAAGTGAAGCCAGTCCAGGAGAGTCCGCTGGCCCCCCCTGTCCGTCCCCCTCCACTGCCCAGGATGGTGGATGGTGGCCCAGTCTACTCTGTGAGACGTCTTATTGATGTTCGTCGTCGGGGGCGTGGCCTTCAGTACCTGGTCGACTGGGAGGGGTATGGTCCTGAGGAGCGCAGTTGGGTCCCGAGACGATTCTGGACTCCGCCCTCGTCAAGGACTTCCACCGTCGTCGGCCTGATCGGTTGGTTCGTGCACCAGGAGGTGCAGCTAGAGGGGGGGGTACTGTCACGGCCGCTACTGGTGGCTCCAGGTAGTGGCAGTGATCCCTCTCTCCTTCCCCCTCCCTTCTCTCCCTTTTCTCTAGGTGGGTGTGAGCACTGGTGGTGACGTGGAATGCGCACAGGTGAAGCTGATCCTAATCAGCCTGAGCAGACACACCTGTGACTGAGCAGCGGCTGCAGTGATCCTGCATGCTTTTTAAGCAGAGCCAGACCTTCTCTCAGTGCCAGACAGTGAACAGTCTCTAGTCAGTCATCGTTCGTTTGTTCACTTCTAGCTCCTTATCTGAATGCCAGCAACTAAACCTGTGTTCTGTCTCTTCAGCTTTGGATTCTCCACCATACCTTGACACGCCGTAGCAGCCAAAACTCCAGCCAAGCAAAGAGGCTCCCCAGGATCACCACCGCAGCTTCCACCAGCTCTCCCTGGATCCGAGGACATCCCTTGGATCAGCTTCCACTGTTGCTTTCCGCCACGTCGATCAGCCGGATCCCTATCCTCGTCACCACCAGTTTCCCACCTGCCCAACCCCTACCTTTGTTCCCTATTCTCCGCTGGTACTCAGATAAGTGTTTGTTAAAGAGGTTAGCTTCGTTGCTAGCATTTATTTGGTGTGTTTTTGGCGTGTAGCCTTTCAGTCAGTCTGAGAGTGATTTTGTAATTCTGTAGTGTGTTTTTGGCGTGTAGCCCTTCAGTTGGTAATTCTGCGTGCAATGAATTAGTGGTAGGTAAATTGTGTTTCTGGTCTTTGACCATTCTGTCTGTGTTGAGGCTCTTAATTCATACACGCTGTCATGTCTGAGCTTCATTCAGTTTTTCATCAGTCAATATTAAGCTTGTAATTTTGTTATTCGTGTTCTGGTCGAACTTATTCGACAATTCAGCTTTCGTTTTCATTTCCACCCTCCTAGCTAGGTATTACCTTGTTCTGATCGTGTGTGATTTTGGTTTTGTAAAGTCTACTCTGTAATAAACACTCGTAAAACTCCGCTTGTTGCCGTGTCTTGTTGTCTCGCACTTGAGCCTCTAAACACCACCCGTAACAAATGGAAATTGGTCTGTAGTTAGTAAATACTGCAGGATCTTCAGCTTTGTATATAGGAATTATTTTGGCCATTTTTAATTCCTGGGGCACAATTCCAGTTGAAAAGGACAAGTTGAATATATGTGTCAGTGGTTTGACAATTGCAACAGAAACCACTTTAAGTAGCTCTGCACTTAAATTATCATAACCTGGAGCTGAGTTCTTCAAAGAGCCTAATATCTCAGAGACTTCACTGCAGGTGACAGGGCTTAGATGAAATCCACCATTAGGGGGTGGTGTTATAAATTGAAGTGGGCTTTCATTGATCACAGGAATTTTAGAGGCCAATGCTGGTCCTCCTTCGGTGAAAAACTGGTTAAAGTTGTGGGCTATACTTATAGGATCCTTTATTAGTGATCCATTGATTCTAAATTCACTGGGAAAAGATTTCTGTGTTTTCCTTTTGTTGAGAATTTTATTAATGATACACCAGAGTGCCCTCATATTATCTTTACACTTGGAGAGTTCAGTACTGAAATAATGTTTCTTAGCCCCCCTAATAATATGATTTAATTTATTTCTGTATTGTATAAATTTCCTATGATGAAATGGAGTAGGATTAGAGAGATATTTTTTGTATAGTTTATGTTTATTTCTAATGGACTTGATAATTCCTATGGTTACCCATGGCTTTGTTGGTTTAGAGTGAGACTTAGAATTCCTATTCTTTTCAGGAAAGGCAACACTGAAGGATTTGATTACTTCATTAACGAATACGGTATATGCCCTCTGTGGGTCATCCAAGTCCAAAACAGTATCCCATGAAAGATGCTCAATCAGCTCCTTAAATTGGTTGATAGTAAATGTGTTGATTAATCTATAGGTAGATGGCTTGGAGTTGTTGACCATAATAGATGAATGAGCAGAAGTCATGAGAAATATTGGAAGGTGATCTGATATGTCTATACAAAGGATTCCTGAATTCATTTTTTTATCAAGCACATTGGTGAAAATATTATCAATCAGCGTGGCTGAAGTTTCAGTAACTCGGGTTGGTTTGGAGATCACAGGGTAAAAAAAGTGTGAAAACATTGTATCCAAGAATGAATGAATTTGAGTATTCTTAACAGAGTCTATAATATTAATATTAAAATCTCCCATGATATAACAGTCTTTTCTCTCTCTGGATACAATGTCAAGCACATCTGTCAAGTGAGAGTTAAAGTCATTGATACTCAAATTCGGTGGTTTATAGATACATCCAATGATAGTATGATTATATGTTTCTATGAAAACACTCTCACCAGAGGTCAAGAAGCTTTTTTCAAGATCATGCCTTTCCTTATACTCTAGGCAGGTGTTTACATACAGAGAGGTTCCTCTGCCTACTTTATCCGTTCTAAATCTATATACATGGTTATAATTCTCAATACCATACAAGTCACAGTTTTCTTGATTTAACCAAGTTTCTGAGACTCCCACTACAGAGAAGGTGTGATTTAGGTTAGATAGGCAGACTGTAAGTAAATCAAAATTCTTTGGTATACTGCGAGCATTAATATGCAAAAGTGAGAGGTCATCTTTCTTTTTAAATTGATCATTGATATATTTAAAGTCCTCTTCCACAAGATAACTAGAATCAGACATAAGGGTTTGTTTCCTGTCAGATAAACAATTCATATCCGGGTCATTGCTACACAGTATATCACTTGAGGGTGAGTCACCTCGATCAAAGACCTCTACAGGATCAAAAGTGATTACACCATTGGGCTTGACCTTTGACTTCTTCTTAGATTGTTGGTCATGCAGAAAGTTAAGCTCAGCATTATTAACATGACTGAAAGAAAGCTGGTCCATGTGTGACATGATAGTTCTTAAATTCATACAAATCAAAATTGTTTTTAGTCAACCTATTAGAAGAGAAGTTGAGGTTTGCCAGACAAAAGCTGAAACTATAATGTAGTAGGTTACAAACATCAATATGAAGTTGGAGAAATTCACTCTTAATTTTTTGGAAATCAACAGAAGATTTAAACTCACTCATACAGTAATCAGATGTTTCAAAAGAGACTTGTTTCAGTAAAGGAATACATTTGATATCAGGGTCATGATTATATAAAATGATATTCGATATTGTGGGGTCTTGAAATTCACTTTTTGGTTGTTGAAGAGAATAATAAAAATAATCTTTTAAATGTTCATTTGCTAAATCATATGGCCCATAGACAATATCAGATTGCATGGTTGGTGATAATAGCATGGTGGTTTGATAGAAGGAAAAGAAACATGGTTAAGAAGTAGTCACGTTATATACAGTATTGAGTCCTGTTAACCCACCCTCAGTGATGTGAGGCTTCTGTCGTCTGGGGCTTTCGTGGTTTAACAACCAGTCTGTCATAGTTCATGACAGCATCATGTCCTTGTTCTCTGGCCTGTTTCATTGCTGGGATGAGGTCTGCTCTCTTCTTCTGTAGCAGGTCGGAGAAGTCCTCATTTACATATATTGTAGTGTTCTTAAGGTGAGTTCTCACTTGGCTAGGATGAGTTCTTTGTCTTTATACCTTAAGAGTTTCACAACAATTGGTCTTGCTTTTCCGGAATTTTGCTTGACATTTCCAGTGCGATGGGCTCTTTCGATTTCTATAGTCTTTGGGTCAATTTTCAGCTTGTTGTTAAAAAACTCTCTGACCTTCTGCTCAGTATCTGACCAGGGCTCATGGGCAGTGTCCTGTTTCAGACCATCAATTATAACATTGTTTCGTCGACTCTGGTTTTCTACATAATCAATTTTGGAGATGATGTCTTTGATTTCAGAGTTTACACAATGGGAGGATAGTGACTGCAGTTGAGATTCAAATGAACCAACTTTTTTCTCCATTTCTCTCAAGTCATCGATTTGGGCTTGAGAGAATTGAAGGCTGGCTTTGATCTCCTGTACCTCTTTCATAATTCCATCGATCCTGGTAGTTGTAGATTCCAGGATCATCTTGGTGAAGGACATGAAATTTGATTCTTGTCTGTTAAGCATTTCCACATATAGAGACCTTTGTTGTTCCATCATCTCCCTCATTGTCTCCATAGACACATAATCCTCATCATTACTGGTGTTTTTTTTGTTGCCACGGGACATGCTTACCTGCTGTTGAAGTTGAGATGGATGGATTTCCAAGATGTTGAGGAGTTGCTGCTGTTGCTGGGCCTGGTGTGGGCCTGTGTTCAGCCTGGTAGCTGGGCTGAAACTGCTGCTGCTGCTGCTGCTGCTGCTGCTGATAGTTCTGCTGTTGAACTTGAGATGGATGGATTTCCAAGTTGTTGAGGAGTTGCTGCTGCTGCTGGGCCTGGTGTGGGCCTGTGTTCAGCCTGGTAGCTGGGCTGAGACTGCTGCTGCTGCTGCTGCTGCTGCTGCTGGGCCTGGTGTGGGCCTGTGTTCAGCCTGGTAGCTGGGCTGAGACTGCTGCTGCTGCTGCTGCTGCTGCTGCTGGGCCTGGTGTGGGCCTGTGTTCAGCCTGGTAGCTGGGCTGAGACTGCTGCTGCTGCTGCTGCTGCTGGGCCTGGTGTGGGCCTGTGTTCAGCCTGGTAGCTGGGCTGAAACTGCTGCTGCTGCTGCTGCTGCTGCTGCTGATAGTTCTGCTGTTGAAGTTGAGATGGATGGATTTCCAAGTTGTTGAGGAGTTGCTGCTGCTGCTGGGCCTGGTGTGGGCCTGTGTTCAGCCTGGTAGCTGGGCTGAGACTGCTGCTGCTGCTGCTGCTGGGGTGAACTTGTGGATGGTGGTTCTTCATCTGAGTGATCAAATTGGTGGTCTTGAAGGATTTGTCACGACATCCTCCTCGTGTTGCTTCACCGTTGCAAGTATTACAAACTGCAATTCGCATGTCTTGTTTTTTCACTTTTAAAAATGCCCAGACCGCAGACATTGCTTCACCTTCTTCTTCTGAATGTAAATCATGTTCTGCATTGCAAAATTCACAACTTCTGTGTGGCCTAAATAAAAACACACAAAACCCCTAACACCCTGAGACACAGAGTGGCAGCAGGATGTAAACAAACATCTGCTGTTAGCAGCGGACCAGTTTGGCTCGTCGGACCGATGCCGATGTATGGAAACATTACGAACATCGGCCAGTGTCGATATGACGATATGATTCCTAGTTTAATTTATTTCAGTATATTTCAGTGTATTTCAGTGTACTTCAGTTGTTTTTCAGTATCTTTAAGTATATTTCAGAGTTTATGTTTCGGTGTAGTACCTGTACTGCCTGTGTTACTGTGATCTGTCTGGTTCAATCTTCATCTCTCCGTTTTGTTTCTCATGTTGAGACTTTTGAGACATTTTGGCAGCTTCAACAACAGCCTGAAACAGAGCAACACAGCAACCATCACTATGCATTCACACCAAGTGTCCAAGAGAAAAAATTCACATTGTGTTTCTTATTCGTATTTGTTGTTTTGTTTACTTTTGTATTTTGAAACTGGTGAAAATTGTCCCTCAGCAGCTGTGGTTATTAGGTTAGCTCAGAGAGGCAGCTTATGGCTAACGTGGTTAGCAGTGAAACAGAAAGCTGAATGATTGTTACATTCACACACACACACGCACACACACACACACACACACACACACACACACACACACACACTCGGTCTTATTTATCAGGCTGTTACATTCACACACACATACACACACACTCGGCCTCATTTGTTTTATACACAGGTGTGTTTTCATACGGGACACTGAGTGAAGCTCAGAGTCTCAGAAACGTCGGAGAGTATCAACACGGCCTCATGCCAAATTCTCACTGAGGTTGAAAAACTACACTGAAACGCGTTTTTTCGCATCTGTCGCACAGACCGGCATGAATTCAGAACAATCAGCAGTTGCGTTGGGTTCGGACCTTGAAGCTGCGTTTCCTCTTCTGGACGTTCTGCTCGGGGTGACAGATGATGACGTAAACTTTTGGCATGTAGAGCATCCCGAGAGACACAAATGCACTGAGGGACATGGACACGGTCAGAGTGGCTGTCTGGATAAACATCTGCAGAGACAGACAGATTGAGAGATATATTGAGAGACACAGACATTTACTGAGAGACATGAAGACATTTACACAAGGACACAGAGACAGTTACTGAGAGTCATGGGGACATATACTGACACACACTGAGACACCAAGGGACATGGAGATGGACAGAGACAACAGGGACATGGAGAGAGACAGAGACATGGGGGACATGGTGTAGACTCTGCAGGATTTTTGGAGACAGAGAGATGATGAGCTCTAAACCTGTTTGTGTCTGATGCTGCAGTTTCTCCTCAGGTTTATTTTTGTCTCTTTGTCTCTTTGTCTCTTTGTGTCTTTCTGCCATTTTATCTGTTGGAGCTCTTTGTCTCTGCAGTCGTTGTGTTCTAATGTCTTGTGGATTAATCTGTATAATCCATCCGTCCACTCATTTGTCTCTCTGCTGAATTAAAGACTCATCCGTCCTGAACTCAAACTGAACCACAGACACACAAACTTTTACAAACAAACAAACAAACAAAAACAAACAGTGAGAGTTTGTTCAGAAACATCTCTCAGCAACTCATTAAGACTCAGTTTCAATGTTTCCAATAATAAACCATCAGGTCACCTGTTTTGGTCTGGTTTGTCCTGGGAGGTTTTTCCAGAGAGGAGGTTTAACAAACCCTGAACTCTGAGACGAGAAACTCTGAGTTTTGGGGTCCAGATCAGCTGATCTGAATCCGTCCAATCAGCTGTGAGCGTGTTCACTCTGAATTCGGCGCGTGCACGACCTTGATAAAAAGCCACGAAGCAGTGAGGGAGAGAATAAATGCTGGTCTTCATCTGGGTTCAGGCCCTCAGGGGGAAAACGCTCTCTGAAGCAGCTGAAGATGAAATCTATAAAAACATCGTTCAGAAAGGTCGACGGATTTCACTCCGCCGTGATCGTAGGCCGACCTCACTTTGGTTTGATTCGTATTTGACGTTAAACGGAGTAAATTTTCGTTCGGCGGCCGTTTGAACGTGTAGTCGTTTAAAGGCCAACAGGATGCTGTTTGGACACATAAATGTCCTCTGGACTCATGTCCTGCTGAGGACATTCATATTTAATATTGATATAAAGCTCACAGCAAAAACACCACAGGAGCTTTGTTTATGGGCCTGAGAGTTACTGTGATGATTGTGGGTTAGATTATGGTGACACACGTGTGGGGACGGGACTTTTATCCTACTGATATTTGATTATTGATTTGGTTTAGGGCGGCATGGTGGCGTCGTGGTTAGCACTGTTGCCTCACAGCAAGAGGGTCCCTGGTTCGAAATCCGGTTGGAACGGGGTTCGGTCCGTGGCACTTCTGTGCAAAGTTTGCACGTTCTCTCCAGGGTCTCCGGCTTCCTCCCGCAGTCCCCACCTAGTGCCCGTAGGTGTGACTGTGAGCGTGTACGGTTGTTTGTCTATATGTGTCTGGCGACCTGTCCAGGGTGACCCCGCCTTCTGCCCGATGACAGCTGGGATTGGCTCCAGCCCCCCGCGACCCTTACAAGGACAAGCAGTTGCAGAAACTGACTGACTGACTGATTTGGTTTACTGTCTTTTAGTGTATGTTGGTATTTGAGCTTTTTGGATGTTTTTTAAATTTAATTTATTATTGGAGTTTTGTTTTATTTTATTGTTTTTAATATGTTAATTTCATATTTTATTTCCTGTTTATTTTATCCATACTGGAGTCATTGATTTGTAGACTAAAATCTTGGTGTTGTGTATATGAAAATTCACTAAAATACTAAAAAAATAACATTTGAGTTTCACTCAGCCAACAGAAAGGCGCTGTGTGAGATTAGCCGCAGAATGTCACTGAGATGAATGATTTAGTGTAATAAAAAACTGTGCCATTATAACAAATATTCATCAGGAATGAGAGCACATCCAATCGAGATCTGTAAATCCTCTCCTGACGTAAGACGCTGTGTAATAATTCTTCTTCGATATCGATCGGATTGCAAAAATACGGACAATCAGTGTCTGACAGTTTGCTTCATGTGGGAGGAGACAGGTAAACTCTGTGTTTCTTCTGGAAAACCTGCCAGCAAGCAGGTTATGTTCAGAGAGTCAATTACCATGGTGACTGACTCAGAGTCTGAGTTAACGTTCTTTTCTGGAACAGATAACACAGAGTTTCCCTCATCTTAGGGTTAACATACTCAGAATTTTCACTTTTGCTTTTTGGAAACCCCCCCCGGTGTGGTTTGGCGTGGTTTGATTTGGTGGTTTGACCTGGTGTGGTTTGGACTGGTTTGGTTTGGTGGTTTGACCCGGTGTGGTTTGGACCTGGTTTTGTTTGGTTTGGTGGTTTGACCTGGTGTGGTTTGGACTGGTTTTGTTTGGTTTGGTGGTTTGGACTGGTGTGGTCTGCTTTGGTCTGGCTTGGTGGTTTGGTCTGGTTTGACCTGGCCTGGTATGGCCTGGTGTGTACTGACCTTCTCGGTGGACTGGGCGGTGCCGAAGAAGATGGGTATGAAGGCGAGCCAGATGATGCAGGTGGTGTACATGGTGAACCCGATCGGCTTTGCTTCATTAAACGTCTCGGGAACACTACGACTCTTCACCGCATACACCGTACATGTTACCTAGCAGAAACATGAATTATGAACAGAATTATATCGTGACCGAGCAACGAGGAGGGTACAGAACAATAAATGTGACATTGAGGGTCAGCTGCTCTTAAACATCAGATGATCAATGACAGATCAATGACAGATCAATACTGGATCAATACTGGATCAATAGTCACCATGAGGACAATGCTGTAGCTGAGGCAGCAGATGATTGACAGGTCCGACATGTCGCACTTTAAAATCCCTCTGGCGAGGTCGGGGCTTGGGGGGCGGAGCTCCTCATAGTCGATGATGGTGTGAGGAGGGACGACAGCGAACCACACGAAGACACCAACCACCTGGAACACACATGCACACACACACACACACACACACATACACACACACACACAGGTGTGGTCTCACTTGGATCAGGTGACAGAAACAGGAAGTGGTCTGCTCTCACCTGGACGGCGCTGAGGATGGCGGTGATGATGAGCTGGGAGGCGGGGCTGATGAATTTGGGCGGGGTCACCGACCTCTTTCCCTGCTCAAAGATGCGGTAGATGCGGTTTGTTTTGGTCAACATGGCGGAGTAGGTGATGGCCGTGCCAAGGCCCAGCAGGAGGCGCCGGAACGCGCACGCCACCACACCTGGCTCCGCAATCATGAGGAAGGTAATCAGGTAGATTAGGAAGATACCTGCAGAGAGACAGGTGAGGTCACTGCTGACATCATCATCATCATCATCATCATCATCACTGCTGCTGACATCATCACATCCTCACTGCTGGGCACAGTTACCTGTACCCACAGGTGAGTGTAATCTAATTGTCATTTACAGCATCAATTGCACGTCTGTTCGTAATGAAAAAGGGATCCCTCCTCTGTCGCTCTTTCTGAGGTTCCTACCATTTTTTTCCCCCGTTAAACGTTTTTTGGGGGGAGTTTTTCCTCAGATGATGTGAGGGTCTAAGGACAGACGGATGTTGTACGCTGTAAAGCCCTCCGAGGCAAACTGGAATTTGTGATAATGGGCTCTATAAATAAAACTGAATTGGACTGAATTGAATTGAATTACATTTCGGTACAGTTGCCTGTGGGTACAGTTACCTTTAGGTACCGCCACCTGTGGGTACGGTTACCTGTGGGTACAGTTACCTATAGGTACAGCCACCTGTGGGTACGGTTACCTGTGGGTACAGTTACCTATAGGTACAGCCACCTGTGGGTACAGTCACCTGTGGGTACGGTCACCTGTGGGTACGGTCACCTGTGGGTACAGTCACCTGTGGGTACAGTCACCTGTGGGTGTGGTTACCTGTGGGTACAGTCACCTGTGGGTACGGTCACCTGTGGGTACAGTCACCTGTGGGTGTGGTTACCTGTGGGTACGGTCACCTGTGGGTGGGGTTACCTGTGGGTACGGTCACCTGTGGGTACGGTTACCTGTGGGTACGGTTACCTGTGGGTAAAGTCACCTGTGGGTACGGTTACCTGTGGGTACAGTCACCTGTGAGTACAGTCACCTGTGGGTACGGTCACCTGTGGGTGGGGTTACCTGTGGGTACGGTCACCTGTGGGTATGGTTACCTGTGGGTACGGTTACCTGTGGGTAAAGTCACCTGTGGGTACGGTTACCTGTGGGTACAGTCACCTGTGGGTACGGTTACCTGTGGGTACAGTCACCTGTGAGTACAGTCACCTGTGGGTACAGTCACCTGTGAGTACAGTCACCTGTGGGTACGGTCACCTGTGGGTGGGGTTACCTGTGGGTACGGTCACCTGTGGGTATGGTTACCTGTGGGTACGGTTACCTGTGGGTAAAGTCACCTGTGGGTACGGTTACCTGTGGGTACAGTCACCTGTGGGTACAGTCACCTGTGAGTACAGTCACCTGTGGGTACAGTCACCTGTGAGTACAGTCACCTGTGGGTACAGTCACCTGTGAGTACAGTCACCTGTGGGTACAGTCACCTGTGGGTACAGTTACCTGTTGTTATAGTTACCTGTCGTTATAGTTACCTGTCAGCAGGACGTAGCTGAGCTCTCTCCCCGATGCCCTGACGATGGGTGTATCATTGAAGCGGATGAAGGTGATGACCACGATACTGGTTGCTAGGATACCAAGCATGGCAAGGGAGGCGGGCACTAAGGCCCAGGGGGAGTTCCATTCCAGTTTGATGATGGGAGTCGGCCGACAGGTGGTTCTGTTGGGGGCGGGGCGCATGTCTGACGGACAGGTCTCACAGGTGAACTCATCCACCTGGTACTGATACCCATCACAGAGCTGGAGACAGGTACACACGGAGAGAGAGAGAGAGAGAGAGAGACAGGTACACATAGAGAGAGAGAGAGAGAGACAGGTACACACAGAGACAGAGAGAGAGAGAGACAGGTACACACAGAGAGAGAGAGAGAGAGAGACAGGTACAAAGAGAGAGAGAGAGACAGGTACACAGAGAGAGAGAGAGACAGGTACACAGAGAGAGAGAGAGAGAGACACGTACAGAGAGAGAGAGAGAGAGAGAGACAGGTACACACACACAGAGAGAGAGAGACACGTACAGAGAGAGAGAGAGAGAGAGAGAGAGAGACAGGTACACATAGAGAGAGAGAGAGAGAGACAGGTACACACAGAGACAGAGAGAGAGAGAGACAGGTACACAGAGAGAGAGAGAGAGAGAGAGACAGGTACACACAGAGAGAGAGAGAGAGAGAGAGAGGGACACAGAGAGAGAGAGAGAGAGAGAGACAGGTACACACAGAGAGAGAGAGAGAGAGAGAGAGGTACACAGAGAGAGAGAGAGAGAGAGAGACAGGTACAAAGAGAGAGAGAGAGACAGGTACACAGAGAGAGAGAGAGAGAGAGACAGGTACACACAGAGCGAGAGAGAGAGAGAGGTACAAAGAGAGAGAGAGAGACACGTACAGAGAGAGAGTGAGAGAGAGAGGTACAAAGAGAGAGTGAGAGAGACAGGTACACAGAGAGAGAGAGAGACAGGTACACAGAGAGAGAGAGAGAGAGAGACAGGTACACAGAGAGAGAGAGAGAGAGACACGTACAGAGAGAGAGAGAGAGAGAGACAGGTACAGAGAGAGAGAGAGACAGGTACCGAGAGAGAGAGACAGGTACAGAGAGAGAGAGAGACAGGTACAGAGAGAGAGAGAGAGACAGGTACAGAGAGAGAGAGAGAGAGAGAGAGAGAGAGAGAGAGAGAGAGAGAGAGAGAGACAGGTACAAAGAGAGAGAGAGAGAGACAGGTACACAGAGAGAGAGAGAGAGACAGGTACAAAGAGAGATAGAGAGAGACAGGTACACAGAGAGAGAGAGAGACAGAGAGAGAGAGAGAGACAGAGAGAGAGAGACAGGTACAGAGGGAGATAGAGAGACAGAGAGAGAGAGACAGAGAGAGAGAGAGAGACAGAGAGAGAGAGAGACAGAGAGAGAGAGACAGGTACAGAGAGAGAGACAGGCATGAGAACAGCTATTATAATAGATGATGAACAATATACATATGATAATAGCTGTGTGTAATAGAGTACCTCACAGTGCCGGCTATTTGAGATGATAAAGATTACTGATTGTAATCGTGGGGAGTAATAGATTACCTCACAGTGCCAGCAGCAGGGAACTCCTTTAACCATCTTCTTTCTCTCTCCTGGTTTACAAGGAAAACTACAGACAGACTCTGGGACGGATTTGTCTCCTCCTGACCACTGCATGTCCTCCAACTGAGGGACAGAGAGGGAGAGAGAGGAGGAGAGACAGGTGCAGAGACAGAGAAGGATGTGGAGAGACAGGTGGAGAGAGAGAGACAGGTGAAGAGAGAGAGAGACAGGTGAAGAGACAAAGAGAGAGATGGAGAGAGAGAGACAGAGACAGGCAGAGAGAGACAGAGACAGAGAGAGAAAGACAGAGAGACAGAGAGACAGAGACAGAGAGACAGATTTTTTATTTTAAAAGGACCTTCATTTCAAGGTGCCCCCTGCTTACATCGTTATCGTCTCAAGAAAAGTTACAAACCAGAAAGAGATTAAAAACCACAGCAGCAAAGTCCAGCAAAGACACACAAAGCCAAAAGACATCAGAAAGACATCAGAAAGACACCAAAAGACATCAGAAGCTGACCTATAATGAGTTCTCCTGAACCTCCTGCACCCCCAGATGTCAACCAAAGTCTCAGTCCTGTTAGTCCAGCTGTAAAAACCAAATTTCTCCCTGAGCCGAGCTGCCAGCGTCCCCTTTAGCACCTGACCCATGTCCTGTGACCCCTCACCTCTCACACAACTCCTCCTTGTTCTCCAGATGGCCAGAACCCAGTCCTATACCTGTACAAACCCAGTCCTGTACCTGTATAAACCCGGTCCTGTACCTGTATAAACCCGGTCCTGTATCTGTATAAACCCGGTCCTGTACCTGTATAAACCCGGTCCTGTGCCTGCCTGGACATCCTGCTGAGTCTGGAGCACTCAGTGAACAGATGTTGAAGTGTTTCTGTATGTGAGCAGAATGGACAGTTGTACCTTAAACCAGGATCCAGGTGCACCAGATACCTGTTCGTAACTATGGCTCCATGTACAATCCCCCTCTGGAGGTCAGCCGTCTGTTAATCGACAGGGGCTTTGTACAGGGACCTCAACAGCCCCTAAGTGGACGATCCCACGACAAAAAAACTCTGTCCATCTCAACCCTTCACCCCTGCCAGAAAGCGTAAGTTTGAAACCTTCACACTGACATGATAGGTGGCTCAGGGGTACTAAGAGACAGCGGGGCGTCTCCCTCGTCCTGCCACTCCCCCACAGCAGGAGAGACAGCCAGGGGAGGGAAGAAGTACTCATATTCATCATCCCGCTGGTCAGACAGAGTACGGTCTTCGGCAAACACTCTCACGGCGGCTGGCAGGGAAGCGCAGACCTCCTCCACCAGCCTGAGCAGCAGTCTGTCAGAATGAGTACCGAGCAGCTCCGTTAGACGAGGGATGGATGTCTTCATCAGGTGACCCAGATTGACAATGCCAGACTCTCTCAGCCTGGTTCTCAAGCTGACGGACAACAGGACCTGAGAGGAGATGAAGGTGGTTCTGTAGAGGGCTTAGGGTTAGGTAATCCTCAAAGTGCCACATCCCTGGTGTCTCCACAGCCTCCCGACTGAAGATAAAAACTTGCCACGCCTGTAAAATGGACTGTAAAAAGGTGTTAAACCACTGAAGTCCAACGACCGGAGCTGAGGCAGGAAGAGTTGTTTGTCCAGTCTTAAGCATCCAGCCCTCCTCAGCAACACGCAGGCAGCGTCCATCCATGACAGTCCAAAGCTGTACAGCAGTTTCTGAGATAACCCTAACCCTAACCCAAACCCTCACTCTTCCCCCAGTTCACTTCAGCTGAGGATGCCCTCCCGAACACCACTAAACTGTCAGCCAGGAGCTCCACATCCCTGTGGTCTCTGACAAAGACATTGATGTCATCCGCATAGGATGATGCCACCAAAGAGGGACGCTGCAGCAAACCTGGTAGCATGAGACCTGACAACCGAGCTCTTAACCTGCACAAAAAAGGTTCAACAGTTAGAGTACAAGAGTCCAGACATAGGACATCCTGTCTAACGCCTCTCTGAACCTGTACTAGACAGCTCAGCCCACCTTCAGCAAACAAAAAGTGTCCTCATACAGCAAACAAAACCAAAAGCTCTTAAAGTGGAAAAAAGAAAACCATGATCGAACCTGTCAAAGGCCTTTTCCTGATCCAGTGAATGACCACGACATCAATATTGTACAGCTTGCAAACATCAAATAAGTCCCCATGAGGAAAGATTGTCCATGAATCTGTCCGGCAATACGACTGGTCCCTGTGAATCCATAAATCCATCAAGTGTTTCGGCCTGTGTGAGAGCACCTGAAAAAGTTTGTAATTTGTGTACAGCAAAGCCACTGGTCTCCAGTTCTTAAGAAGAGCCAAGTCCCCTTTTTTTTGGCAGAAGCGAGGGGACCGCGTGGCGACAGAAAGCAGGTAATAACCCCACCTGAGAGCACCCCTGCAGCACCTTCAGCAGGTCAGCTCCCAGACACCCCCAGAAGTGCTTATAAAAGTCTACAGGCAGTCCATCCAGGCCAGGAGCTCTACCAGGAGCCATCTGACCCACAGCAGCAGTGAGCTCCTCCAGAGAGATGTCAGCATCAGCACCGCTCTGCCACCGGAGCCCAGCTGAGGAAGTCTTGCTCATCCAGTCACCACTACAGTCCTCCATCCTGAAGAGGGCACTGCAGAACCCTACTGCATGCTGTCTCATCTGGACCGGGTCAGTCGTCACTGTACCATCGGGAAGACGAGGACAGACCATCTGTTTGGCCTGAGAGACGGACCTCTCCAGGTTAAGGAAGAAGGAGGTGGGTGCATCCATGTCTCTGATACTGATAAACCGTGACCTGACCAAAGCCCCTTCAGTTCTTTCATGTAAAAAAGAACCTAATTCCTGTTTCTTCTGCTGAAGCCTCTGACTGTCTGCACTACTGTGAGTGAATTAAGTGTTTTCCAGTGAGCTGATTTTCAAGACTGTAAATCACGTTTTTAACCCCCCCCTGCAAAATGACTTGTGTACTGCTGACAGAAAACTCGTATATGAGCCTTTCCCACATCCCACAACTGACTCAAAGAGGTAAAGTCCCTTTTCTTTCCTCTTTAAATTCTCCAGAAAGTCTTAAATTTCAGAAGGAATTCATTATCCTGAAGCAGCTTGATGCTGAAGTGCCAGTATGAGCTGCTCTTAGTGGTTGGTGAGACATGGACATCTAAAGTGAGTAAGTGATGGTCAGTGAAACCTACAGGGTAAATGCTGCTGTTAAAGAGTCTATTACTGAAACTCTGTGACATGTTAACCCTATCCAGCCTGGCTGCACTCACCCTACCATCTGACACCACCAAACAAGTACTGAATCTTAGACAGAAGAAGGATTGAGCCAGTTTAGGTAAGGTGAAATCTTGCTTGGGTTTGTTTTTGTGCTGGGGGGTCGTTAAGTGCTTAGCACTGAGTTTCAGTTTCTCTCTGCAACAATAGGTGAGGTCAGCTGACGCGGGTCACACCCTATATTGATTGCCCAAGTGAAACCAGACAGGGGCGGTTCAGCTGGGCGCAATCAGTCAAGTTGGAAACAGCTGTGACTGTTCAGCTACCTAAATAGGCACAGACTGCCTACACAGTGTGAAGACCACACAGGGTAAAGACCTGTGAGTCTACCTGCGCGAGTCCACCGAGCAAGGACACCGACTACCGCTGCCTGTCTGTTTTCAGTCTGCTTTCAGTCTAACGCACAACGCACAATGTGTCCCTCATGCATCCTGGTCATTATCGGCAACCAGAAAAGATGCACAGTCTGCCGTACACGCAATCTGCAAAACCTGTCCGCTCTCCCAGAAAGTGGTCCCAGCCCAAACTCACTTACCTTTGGTCTTTGGAACTGTCAGTCCGCAGTTAACAAGACAGAATTCATCAGTTCACTGGTGAAACTCTCAGACATTCAGGTCCTAGCCCTGACTGAGACATGGATCCGCCCAGAAAACTCAGCTACACCAGCTGCACTCTCCGAGTCCGCTACACTAAGCCACACCCCTCGCTCCACTGGACGAGGAGGCGGTACTGGCGTGCTCATTCCTGACAACTGGTCTTTTTCCACACTGCGCCCGTTGAGCAGCAACACAACATTTGAATATCATGCTCTAAATGTCACTGCTCCCATCAAAGCATATATTCTGGTTGTGTACCGCCCACCAGGGGGTAATCTGGATGGCTTTGTCTCTGAAATGGACATGTTACTCTCTGACATCCCTGATGATGGCACACCACTGATTGTCATGGGAGACATGAACATTCACATTGACAGTACTCTCACAAACAACTTTCTGGCACTACTCTCCTCCTTTGCACTTGTACTAGCTCCTTCTCCTCCCACCCACAAAGCTGGTAAAGTCCTTGACTTGGTGCTGACTCGTAACTGCTCCATAGCAGATGTGACAGTTACCCCACTACACCTGTCAGACCATTTCTTGGTAAAATTTGCAGCTGCCTTTCCGAAATTGCAGACACCCACTCAGAAAATTTCCCTCCGCAGAAACCATAAGTCCCTCACAGCAGCACAGCTGTCTGATGAGGTGAGCTCTGCCATGCCTGACCACTCACACTTCTCCTCACTTTCAGTTAATGAGGCTACAGAAACACTCTGTTCCTCTCTGGCATCCTCTCTGGACAAACTCTGCCTCCTGGTGTCCAAACCAGCCAAGAAAAAACAACCAAGTCCATGGCTCTCTGAAGTCCTGAGAGAACAAAGAACTGGACTCAGGGCAGCAGAAAGAAAGTGGCGTAAATCCAAGAACCCACTGATTTGTCCTCATACAAACAGAAACTTGCTTCCTTTACCTCATCCTTGCAGTCCGCTAAGAAAGCCTTCTATCAGAACAAGATCTGTGCTGCTACTGACTCCAGAAAACTGTTTATGGTGTTTAACTCCTTGCTTTCTCCTCCAGCTGCTCAGCCTTCCCCTACACTGACTCCAGACACGTTTGCCTCCTTTTTCACTGAAAAGGTGGCTGCAATCAGCAACCAGTTCTCTGAGCCTGACCGGCCCAGTCAGCTCAAACCCACTACTGCCGCTTCACTCTGCTCTTTCGCTCCTCTGACCGAGGATGAGGTCTCCAGACTTCTTCTGAGCTCAAAACCTACAACATGTCCTCTCGATCCAATACCCACCCGCATCCTGCAGACCATCCTGCCCACTATCAAACCTGCAGTTACACACATTGTCAATTCCTCCTCCTGTAAAAACTGGCACTTTTCCTGCTACTTTTAAGCAAGCCCGTGTCACCCCACTGCTCAAAAAGCCTAATCTCAACCCCGCCCAGGTTGAAAACTACAGGCCAGTCTCACTTCTACCATTTCTGTCGAAAATACTGGAGCGGGCAGTATTTAACCAGGTCTCTGAACACTTGCAGAACAACAACCTACTTGACTCCTTTCAGTCTGGTTTCAGATGTGACCACTCCACTGAGACTGCACTCCTGTCAGTCACTGAGTCACTGAGACTGGCTCGGTCAATCCTCTGTCCTACTGCTGCTGGACCTGTCTGCTGCCTTTGACACGGTGAACCATCAAATCCTCCTCTCCACACTCTCTGAGCTCGGCATCTCAGGTTCTGTCCTATGGTGGTTCAAGTCCTACCTCACAGGCAGATCCTTCAGAGTGTCATGGCGAGGAGAGGTGTCTAGGTCACATGGCCTATCGACAGGGGTTCCTCAGGGGTCGGTGCTTGGTAACCTACTCTTCTCTCTGTACACCACCTCACTCGGTGCAGTGATCCGCTCCCACGGTTTCTCCTACCACTGCTATGCTGATGACACTCAGCTCTTCCTCTCCTTTCCACCTGATGACAGAACGGTCTCAGCTCGGATATCAGCGTGTCTGGCTGATATCTCCACACGGATGAAGGAACGCCACCTTCAGCTAAATCTGTCTAAGACCGAACTCATGGTCTTTCCAGCTTGTCCATCTGTTCAGCCTCGGATCAGTGTCCAACTTGACTCGAGCCTACTTGTGCCCACAAACTCAGCCAGAAACCTGGGTGTCATGATTGATGACCAGCTGACCTTTAAGGTTCATATGGCCTCAGCAGCGTGCAGCAGCACGTCTGGTCTTCAACCAGCCCAAAAGAGCACATGTCACCCCGCTGCTAATTTCTCTTCACTGGCTTCCAGTGGCAGCCAGAATCAAATTCAAAGCACTTCTCTTGGCTTACAAAACAATCACAAGAACTGCTCCAGCCTACCTGGAATCCCCGATCCAGGTCTACTCTCCTTCTCGCCCACTACGCTCTGCATGCGAAAGACGCCCGGTGCTTCCAGCCCAGCACGGCTCTAAATCTCCAGCCAGACTCTTCTCTTCTGTTGTTCCCAAATGGTGGAACAAACTTCCAAACTCTGTGCGATCTGCTGAGTCCCTTTCTACTTTTAAGAGACAACCGAAAACTCATTTGTTCCGAGAACACCTCGGCACTTAACCTGACTCCTCTCCGCTTTGCCCTTTGGGGTAAATTAAGTCAGAAGGTCCAAAACCCAGCACCTAATGATTATCTAGCACTGACAAAGTTGTGTGATGTTGTATGTTGATTGTCATCGTAAGTAGTGATACTGAGATTGTTGAATCTCAGATGCTGAGATCGCTACTGGTTATTACTTTGGTTTCAAAAAAAAAAAGGGGGGGTAAGGCTGTGCGGCACTTCTTCTGCCACTAGACGGCAATACTTGTGACCAATCACACCTGAAGCACTTTTTGCACTTACTAAGGGTTTTTTCCTTAAGTCTAAATTCTTGCTTGTGTTGTACGTCGCTTTGGATAAAAGCGTCTGCTAAATGAAACTGTAGAATTGTAGAATTGTAGACACCTTAACCCATGTGTACTGCCTCTCCTGAGGACGTTTGACCCTCCACACGTCCACGACACCCGACTCTGAGATGACCTGTGACAGGGAGAGGATGACTGTAGTGGAGGTTCTTCTCCTGTCCAATGTGAAATTAATGGTGCAGTTCCAGGTCAGATACAGACAAAGAGACAGGTGGAGAGACAGAGAGAGACAGGTACAAAGACAGAGAGACAGGCGGAGAGACAGAGAGAGAGACAGGTGGAGAGACAGAGAGACAGGTACAGACAAAGAGACAGGTGGAGAGACAGAGAGAGACAGGTACAAAGACAGAGAGACAGGCGGAGAGACAGAGAGAGAGACAGGTGGAGAGACAGAGAGACAGGTACAGACAAAGAGACAGGTGGAGAGACAGAGAGAGACAGGTACAAAGACAGAGAGGCAGGTACAGAGAGAGAGACAGGTGGAGAGACAGAGAGAGACAGAGTCAGAGTCAGATTGGATTTACATCAGTTTCTATACTCTCCACCAAAACAAGAAGAAAATCTTCTATTTCAAAAAAGCATTTGACTCATTCAGTCATTTTCTGTAACCGCTTGTCCTTGTAACGGTCGCGGGGGGCTGGAGCCAATCCCAGCTGTCATCGGGTGGGAGGCGGAGTCACCCTGGACAGGTCGCCCAACTATCGCAGGGCCGACACATATATATATACGCTCACAGTCACACCTAAGGACAATCTAGAGTCACCAATCCACCTGAGCTGCATGTCTCTGCACTGCGGGAGGAAGCCGGAGAACCTGGAGAGAACCCACGCAGACACGGGGAGAACATGCAAACTGCCCACGGACCAAACCCCGCTCCAACCGGGTTTTGAACTGGGGACCTTCTTGCTGTGAGGCAACAGTGCTAACCACCATTGAAAAATGTGTAGGGGGGAATCTATGATATGATTAAAAAAATGTATACATATAATAAATGTGCTGTGAAAATCTGTGATATGGAAACAGATTTCTTTCCCTAAAGTAGAGGGATGACACAGGACTTCAGTCTCAGCCCCACTCGGATTAATATTTATATTGATGATCTGGCAAAATGTCTAGAACAATCAGATATCCCCCCGCTCTGACTCAGAGATTAAACGCCTGCT
This sequence comes from Plectropomus leopardus, assembly GCF_026936395.1. Lineage (NCBI taxonomy): Eukaryota > Metazoa > Chordata > Actinopteri > Perciformes > Serranidae > Plectropomus > Plectropomus leopardus. Next base: position 22,286 of record NC_142184.1, on the reverse strand, counting down.
CTTTGCAGATGATCTCATATTGCTAGCTCCATCTAAAGAGGCTTAACAGCAACCGGATCACCTGCAGACATGGGTCCTGGGTCCTGGGTCCAGACAGTTCATCTGGAGAAGACGAGAGTTATGGTCTTCCAGAAATGACCAAGATGTCAGGGAAACCCAAACAGGTTTTCGCTGGGCTCAACCAACATTGAACACACACACACAACTACACGTATTTGGGACTAAACATTCCCATACAGGACATTTCAATCTGGCCCTGCATGATCTCAGAGACGAGGGGAGAAGGGCCTTCTATGTTATAAAAGTCTTCAAACATTAATAAACTCATCAGAATCTGGCTCAAAATATTCCAGTCCATAATCGAACCAATAATACTGTATGGTAGTGAAGTATGGAGTCCTCTTGTAAATCAGGACTTTGAAAAATGGGATAAAACCCAAGTGAAACCCTCCACACTGAGTTCTGTAAGAGCATCCTCAAAGTCCACAGAAACACGTCCAACAATGACTGGGACAATTTCCCCTTTTAATAAAGATTTAAAAAAGAGCCCTTAAATTCCACAAACACCTAAAAGAAAGCGAGCCCAACTGCTGCCACGACAAAGCTCTTCACTGCCAAGAGGAGAACGTGGAGAAGAGTCTCCTTGGTCAGCTGGTGCTGAGGCTCACCTCCTCTAACAGCACACGGCCTCAGGACAGTCCTCACGCAATCGGGCCCACCCAAATTATAGCTAAAGACAAATAACATTAACCACTGGACATCCATCACAAATACTCAAAGCAAACCTCAGTGTTATTCGGCTCTAAACAGACAACACACGGCGGCTGACTATCTGAGCAGCGTGACTGATCAGAAACAGAGAAAGACTTTGACTCTGTACAGACTCAGTGGTCACACCTACAGACAGCTGCAGACACAGACACACCTGCTGTCTCGTGAAGACAGGCTGTGTCCGCTCTGTTCACAGAGACAAGTGGAGACAGAAGATAAATGGGGGTTTCCATTGTCTATATACATTAGACATACCACACACACACACACACACACACACACACACACACACACACACAAAATGTTCTTTTTATTTATGCATATTTTTTTTTATCAGATGGATTGCTGTTAATTTGAATATCATTATTGATTTTTTTCTTGTATTCATTTATATCATCATTTAATTGTATCATCTCTGTACAACACAAGTGTATGTGTAGAGAGATAAGTGTGTCTATACATTAGAAAAGTATATGCAAAAAATATATATGACAACCGATATGAAGATTCAATAATTGTATTTTGTCTAACACACAAGGATAGCACACAGTAAAAGACGTGTGCATATCATGTGTATCTACACAAAACAACAATAACTTGCAACTCATAATAGTAGATATATACATATATATATATATATATATATATGTATATATACATATATATATATATATATATATATGTATTCATTCCCCAACCAGAAAGCCTGGACAATTCTCAGAGCCAAAACAGCTTCCATTTAGTCAGGGGACAAGTAGGCAAACATCATCGCCAGAGCTCGACTGAGAGCTGCCATCAAGGAGGTTAATGTGACCCACACAGAATATGTTCACATTGGTTTTGAAAATGTATTTTTTTGTAATATAATGCTGATTAAGGGGAGTATCAAAAGTACAAGTTAATGTCATGTTATGACACAAAGGGGCCACTAGGTGGCGGTAGTAGAATGTTGAGTGGCCGGGAGCGTCTCTTTCTCGGTGGAGCGGGAGCTCCTCATTCATACGAGAGCTGCCATGGTGAAAGCAACTTCTGCTCCTCGTTTCTTCTGTTATATACAGTAATCTGCCTGCTGGCCCCATCACCTGGGACCTGCAACATTAAGAAAAGACATCAGCAGAGACTGGAGAGAGACCTCAACAGCAACAGCACTAAAGATATGTAGCAGGCGATTCAAAATGTCGCAGGCTACAAAAGCAGGAGCGCTGCCATCGTATGTGAGGCCACGCTGCCGAATGAGCTGAACACATTTTACGCTCGTTTTGACTTCCTCAATAAGGACTCAGCTGTGAAGTTTACACATCTGCTGTGGTCACTGAGAGTGACCACAGCAGATGTGAGGAAACTCCTGCTGAGAATGAATATAAACACTCCGCCTGCCCAGATAACGTTCCTGGACGCGTTCTAAAACCTTGTGCTGATCAGCTTGTTAATGTTAGATGTGACATTTTTAACATCTCACTCTCACAGACACTGTTCCCTCCTGCCTCAAGACAGCCATCATCGTTCCTGTACCCAAAAGTCTACTGTGTCTAATCTTAATGACTATTGCCCTGTGGCTCCTAATAACCCCATCCTGATGAAGTGTTTTGAGAAACTGGTTCACCAGCACATCAAAGACCACATCCCTGCCAGCCTGGACCCTCACCAGTATGCTTTCAGAGCCAACAGATCCACAGAGGACACCATATCTACTGGTCTTCACTCAGTCTTCACACAGCTGGAGGATCAGAACAGCTACATCAGGATGCTGTTTGTTGACTTCAGCTCAGAATTCAACAATCTAATGAAGCTGATGGGAAAACTTGGAAGACTGCAGTGTGTTGTACTGAAGACTCTGGGCTTTAGTACAACACACTGCAACTGGATACTGGACTTCCTCACATGCAGACCCCAGAGAGTCTCTACATCAGTGCTCATCACTGGAGCCCCCAGGGCCGTGTGCTCGGCCCCCTCCTGTTCACACTGTACACCCATGACCGCACTCAGACATCAGGAGAACTCTACTGTGAAGTATGCAGACGACACCGCCATCATCGGCCGTATTACAAACAACTGTGAGAGTTCATATCGGGAGGAAATCAACAGTCTGTCAGAGTTGTGCACAGAAAACCACCTACAACTCAGTGTCAGTAAAACCAAGGAGCTGATTGATGATTTTAGAAAGAAGGAGGCAAACACACACACCTGTCTACATCAGTGGAGCTGAGGTGGAGCAGGTGAACAGCTACAGGTTACTTGGATTTACTATCAACCTATCTTGACATCGTACATCACCACCCAGGTTAAAAAAAGCACAGAAAAGGCTCTACTTCCTGCGGAAACTTAGGAAGGCCAAATTCCAGAGCAAGATCCTGGTTAACTTCTACAGAGGAGCGATAGAAATCATACTGACTGAAAACATCACCAACTGGCGTGGTTCATGCACGGCCCAGAACAGGAAGAGCTCAAAGGACACTGAAAGACAGCAGCCACCCCAGACACAGTCTGTTCACCCTGCTGCATTCTGGGAAAAGACACAGAAGTATCTGCTGCAGAAACACCAGACTACAGAGCAGCTTCTTTCCTCAGAGACTCCTCAACTCCTCCTTCAACTCCAACAAGATGTAGCAGGAGGATAGTTAGGATCACCTTAAATTTCATTTCTTCTCAAACGTTGTTGAAGAAAAATCACAACAAACTTACCCAGTACCTTTTATATATCACATGAGCAGTGGAACAGGATATGACCCCTTTAATGTTTTATTTTTTCCGGTACGAGAATGGTTAAAATTGTTGGCAGTGACCACAGGACCTGTGAGGGGGTCTCTGTCTTTTCACACAGGTGTGCAGTGAGACAGGTGTTCAGTGAGACAGGTGTTCAGTGAGACAGGTGCGCAGTGAGACAGGTACACAGTGTTTGGGTGAATCAGCTGCTCACGTTGAGTCTCAGGTTATTGGTCCACTGGCCGATCACATGATACCCAGGATGGCTGTGATTGGTCGTCTGGAACTGGAAGATGTCGTAACGACCGGGAGCATCTCCATTCTCATTGAAGAGGACAGTTGTCCCCGCACTTCCTGTAGGACATACAGACAGACAGACAGGTTAGACACAGACAGAGAGACAGACAGATACATTCAAAAGAGACCAACAGACCGACAGACAGACAGAAAAATTAAAGACAGACAGACAGACAGACAGAAAAATTAAAGACAGACAGACAGACAGACACATTAAAGACAGACAGACACATTAAAGAAAGACAGACAGACAGAAAAATTAAAGACAGACAGACACATTAAAGAAAGACAGACAGACAGACAGACAGATGGATAGACACAATGAAGACAGACAGAATGACAGACACACACACACACACACACACACACACACACACACACACACACACAGAGTGTGTCCTCAGAGTACATTAACTAACTTATTTTAATGTTTCAATGTCTGTAAGTGCGGGGTGGGGGGAGGGGGGGGGTGTCCTCTTTGGTCCTGAAAAGAACCAGTAAAGAACTCGGGGACACTCTGGGACACTCGGGGACACTCGGTTGCTCAGATGCTGACTTATATTTTGTGACTTGTTACTGTAGTACTTAATGGCTCAGGTGTTACGTTCGTGTTTTTGTACTGTTGAAGTTGACGGCTCGGATGTTAAATTTCATGTTTTCTTACCGTTGAAGTTGACGGCTCGGATGTAGTCCAGCAGCAGGCGTCCTTCCACAGGGTCCATGCTGCTGCACACGCCGGGGCTACTGGGACACAGGTCTAGGTGCATGCTGTGCAGGGCGTAGGCCACGGCATAGACAGCGTCGATCACAAACTGAACCTTTCCCTCCTGCTCATAGGACGAGTCCTGACCAATCCTCTCCTCACCTGCAGGGACACATACAGGGTCAGGTGACCTCACCTACAGCTGGCTCCGCCCCCTCAGGTGTGCGTACCTGTGCACTTCTTCTTGTCAGGGTCCAGTTTGATTCCAGGACGCGTCAGTTTGCACCTGAAGTCGTCCTCCCAGAACTCGTTGAACCAGATGTTCCGGCGGTTATTCTCCAGAGAACGAGATGTAAAGTACTGATCGAACCCTGAACAACAACCACTTCGAGTTAGACTCGAGTCATGTCGAGTCGAGTCAGGTCGAGTCATGTCGTGATGTGTTGTGTCGAGTCATGTTGAGTCGTGTCACGATGTGTCCAGTTGTGTCATGTCATGTCATGATTTGTCGTGTAGTGTGATTGTGACGGTTGTTATAGTTACCGTCTATGGACGCCCGTTTAGGCAGGATGGTCACGGCACCCTCTGCGACGTCCTCCAGCTCTGTGATTGGTGAACTCTTTGCCCCCCAGCTGTCTGAGCCCACAAACAGGAAGTGACCCGTCATGTTAGCGCGCTTTGCCGCCTCGAGGACACGCCTACCAGGAAGAGAGAGGAGCGGTCAGAGCAGAGTCACGCGACCCGAGGAGCTGCTCTGTGATTGGTTGGTTCTGTTTACTTGATGTCGTCCTCGTTGGCGAAGATGATCACGCCGCGAGCATTACTCGTCTCCATCAGACGCCGGACAACCTTATCGAACTCGCCGGCCGTCGGCTCCCGAGGAATCTTCACCGACTGAGCGATACATACCCCACCTGAGGGACAGAGGGGACAGACAGGGAGAGAGACAGGGGACAGACAGAGTCACTGCTTCTCCGAAGTTCAGACTCATCTCTGCAGAGTGAAGTCGGATATCAGCGACATCCGGAAACATGCCCACCGCTCATCTGAGCAGGACTGTGACAAAGTGGTTTGACCCTAACCCCCACAGGACACTGTCCCCCAGGACCACCACACTGTCCTCCAGGACCACCACACTGTCTCCCAGGACCACCACACTGTCCCCCAGGACCACCACACGGTCCTCCAGGACCACCACACTGTCCCCCAGGACCACCACACGGTCCTCCAGGACCACCACACTGTTACTGGCTCAAAGTTTGGGCCATTATTAGAGAAAACATGATCCAGTTTGGAGCTGGAGGCCGGATTTAACTCTTCGTCAAACAGACTTATTAATCACAGCGTAGAGTTTTTTTCAACCAAACTGGGATCAGAGCTCCAACATACCGGCCTCTCTGGAGATCTGCATGAAGGCGTCCACACCACTCTCTCCGTAGTTTCCCTCGGACGCCAGCGTAGACACGTAGTTCCAGCCCAGAGCCTTGACGATGTCCAGCATGGCCTGCGCCTGGTATGAGTCCGGAGGGACCACCCGAGAGAAGAAGTCATAACGGTTATTATCGCTGAGCTCCGGAGCCGTCGAGGCGTAGCTCACCTGAGGGATCTGAAACATGGATCGATAACCAATAATCAGTCACTGTGTCATGTTGCAAAAACACCAAAACACACGGCCTGGTGAAGCATGAGTCAGAGGTTTTCCTGTGTGACGGCGGCTGCTGTCACCGTTAATGTTTCCCGTGTCTTTACAGGATTCTGTTATGGTCACGTTATTACGAGTCACATCTCTGTTGTTGTTTCCGTTGTTTTCATTGCTTGTTGGATCTCTCCGAGTTGTGAGCTGCTCTGTGTGAAAAGCGTCCTGATACGACTTCAGTGAGGATTTGGTGCTTAATTCATACTTTTTCTTTTTTAAAAAAAAAACTTTATTTACTTTATTTCATGTTAAATTCAAAGACATGTTTTCACTTTTACACCACAAACTGACATCCTCCTGCAGACACAGCTCAGGGATAAATTAACACACTCACACTCAGCACTGGTTTATCTGGGAACACTGGTGGACTGAAACAGAGCAGACACACACACATACACACACCTACACACACACACACACACACACACACAGGATTACTGTTGTGCAACAGCAGCTGAATGTGTGTCATACAACAATCACATTAACATACAACATTCTGTGTGTGTGTGTGTGTGTGTGTGTGTGTGTTTCTGTGTGTGTGTGTAGGTGTGCAGATTAATGAAGGGCTTCACATTAACCAGCTCCTAAAAGCAGACTTCGTTATGACCACCATCATCATCATCATCATCATCATCATCATCATCATTATGTTGACGGAGGACAAAAAAATTAAGGACAATAAAAGGAAAATAACCCTTTAAGGCACACACACACACACACACACACACACACACGCATACACACACACATACGCATACACACATACACACACGCGCACACACACACACACACACACACACGCATACACACACACATACGCATACACACATACACACACGCGCACACACATACACACACACACACTAGAAGCTTCATTAGTGACGGCAGTCATCCAGACACAAACATTAATCCACAAAACAGACTGTCTGAGTCTACCTGTCTGTCTCTGTCCATCTGACTGTCCATGTTACCTGCGTGTTACATGACCAGGTGTGTCACCTGTGCGTCATGCGTGCTGTACGTGATTTACCTCAAACAGTCGGAGGATGTTGGCCACCATGATGGACACCGAGCTGGCTGACGCTCCGATCACACCGACCACGCGCTCGGGTTTCCGGATGACGGGCGGCTCTCCGTTGGAGCAGCGGATGTCAGATGTGTCTTTCTGGATCAGCGCCTGGACGAAGGTGAGGGACTGTTCGAGAGCGTAGGTGTCTCTGGAGCAGGTGTCTAGGATTCGGGCACCCAGCGTAATGTTTGGCAGCAACTCGGGGTCGCTGTTGATCTGGTCGAGTGCGTACAACATGGCCTCCATGCGGTGGATCCCCTTCTCCTTCTTCAGCTCGCCGCAGGGCCGGCCATGGGGGCCACGGGCGTGGATTGGGAACAGCCCCCCCAGAGTGATGTCACCTGGGATCTTTATGGAGTGGGGGTGGAAGTGTTGGTGGGAGGAGCTCACCTGGACCACCTGTCCACCAATCCACAGCCAGACACACAGCAGGAGGCGGGGCCACCGACAGGACTGACAGGGCGTCCGTCCAATCAGGGACGAGACGGGACAAAACTGGCACTGGGGGGACGAGGGGCCTGATGATGTCATCCTGAGCCGAGGTTCAGGGCAGAATGTTCATCCTGCTGCTGCCACCTGGGGGAGAGACATCCAACCATCCGTCATCCAACCAGCATCCAACTGTCATCCAACGGCCATCCAACCGGCATCCAAACATCATCTAACGAGCATCCAACCGTCCAACTGGCATCCAACCAGCATCCAACCAGCATCCAACCATCTAACTGGCATCCAACCAGCATTGCACAGTCGTCCAACTTTCATCCAACAGTCATCCAACTGTCAGCCAACCACCATCTGATCAACAACCAACTGTCATCCAACCAGCATCCAACTGTCATCCAACCAAAATCCAACCAGCATTCATCTATCATACAAACAGCATCCAACCATCCACCCATCACCGAACCTTTTTTTTTATCAGAAATATTAAATTAAACTTTTCATGTTAAAACATTTAAACAGAAAAAATACTGAAAATGTTTCTTGACTGCGTCCTCCATCCGCTGTGATCAGATTCACCAAACTGATATAAAATAGAACCAGTAAAAACATTTTTCATGTCTACTCGAGCAGACTGGCTACATTTGTGGGCTACTTAACCAAATCCCTGAGGAACTTTAAAAAAGGGCATTGGACCCTTGTAGCACATATATAATCATTTAGCAACACCGTGTCTGTAGTTTCTATCCATCCAGACTTTACTGAAATTCAGCAAATAATTAATAACTCGGTAAGTGTATGAAAAGTGCTCTGTACTTTTGCCTGCGTTTGAACACATATTTAAATATACAAGCAACACACATATTTAAGTACTATGTTTTTAATAACACAATTCTACACAACATTGTAAAATACTTTTACAATACATAATCAATAAACACTGGGCATCAAAAAGTGAGAGATATGTTTATATATATATGTATATATATATATACATATATATGTATATATATGTATATATATGTATAATGCTGGGGAAAAATGTGTGGGGAGTTTGTCTCTTTCATGATGAATATTGTGGTTTGTTGAACTTTAATCCGCCTCCTCTTTAAGTCAAATATTCATTACCAACATTTTACATTCTGAGCTATATTTGATCTGATTTAACCCTTTGGTGAACCACAAACTGCTGCTCCTCAGCGTGTCTGCCGTCACACCTTCTGATTCTGTCACAAAATTACTGGAATTATTTCTCACTCACCGTCCTCGTCCTCGTCCTTGTCCTCGTCCTCCTGTGCTCCTTCCAAAGCTCTGAGGCGGGAAACTCTAACCAGAAACCCGTGTGACCAACCTCCTCAGCCCCCGATAACGCTCCGCTCCTGCTCCTCCTCCTCCTGCTGCTGCTCCTCCTCCTCCTGCTGCTGCTCCTCCTGCTGCTGCTCCTCCTCCTGCTGCTGCTCCTCCTCCTGCTGCTGCTCCTCCTCCTGCTCCTCCTCCTCCTGCTGCTGCTCCTCCTCCTCTTCCTGCTGCTCCTCCTCCTCTTCCTGCTGCTCCTCCTCCTCCTGCTGCTCCTCCTCCTCCTGCTGCTCCTCCTCCTCCTGCTGCTACTCCTCCTCCTCCTGCTGCTGCTCCTCCTGCTGCTGCTCCTCCTCTTTCTCCTGCTGCTGCTCCTCCTCTTTCTCCTGCTGCTCCTCCTGCTGCTCCTCCTCTTTCTCCTGCTGCTCCGCTCAGAGGACTGAGGACCTGAAGTGTGTGTCTGATTAAAACATGGGCATGTGTGTAACTGTGTGTGTGAGTGTGTGTGTGTGTGTGTGTAACTGTGTGTAACTTTGTGTGTGTGTGTGTGTGTAACTGTGTGTAACTTTGTGTGTGTGTGTGTGTGTGTGTGTGTGTGTGTGTGTGTGTGTGTGTGTGTGTGTGTGTGTGTGTGTGTGTGTGTGTGTGTAACTGTGTGTGAGTGTGTGTGTAACTGTCTGTGTGTGTAACTGTGTGTGAGTGTGTGTGTGTAACTGTGTGTGAGTGTGTGTAACTGTGTGTGTGTGTGTGTGTAACTGTGTGTGTGTGTGTGTGTGTAACTGTGTGTGAGTGTGTAACTGTGTGTGTGTGTGTGTGTAACTGTGTGTGTGTGTAACTGTGTGTGAGTGTGTGTGTAACTGTGTGTGTGAGTGTGTGTGTGTAACTTTGTGTGTGTGTGTGTGTGTGTGTGTGTGTGTGTGTGTGTAACTGTGTGTGTGTGTAACTGTGTGTGTAACTGTGTGTGTAACTGTGTGTGAGTGTGTGTGAGTGTGTGTGTAACTGTGTGTGAATGTGTGCGAGTGTGTGTGTAACTGTGTGTAACTGTGTGTGTGTGTGTCTGTAACTGTGTGTGAGTGTGTGTGTGTGTAACTGTGTGTGTGTGTGTAACTGTGTGTGTGTGTCTGTAACTTTGTGTGTGTGTGTGTGTGTGTGTGTAACTGTGCTGTGTGTGACAGCACCCTCTGCTGGTGGCTGTGAGTCAGTCCACCTGTTCAGAGCTCACTCAGCTGTTTAGGTGTTTACCTGTTTAACCTGTAAACTGTGATCTGATTGAATGATTTCTTTCAAAAAGATCAACCAGCAGCAAAAAAAGAAATTAACTCAAAATTAGCAAGAAATCCATTAAATGTACAAGAAAACTCACTTAAAATTAGTATAAAAGTGAAAAAAGCAACATGGAAATTACCCATAAAAGTTATAAATAATTTTGTAACGATGATCTTTTTCCGAGTTTCAAAGAAAATTATTTCCTAAAATGTTTCTCACCAAGTTCCTCGTTGGCTTTTTTGATGTGAAAGAAATTACATCAGTGACCCCGGGTTTAAAGGGTTAAACTCACCATCCATCCATCCATCATTTCATCATCCATCCATCCATCCATCCATCATTTCATCATCCATCCATCATCCATCCATAGTAATCTTGTCATGAACTGAAAACGTTTCAAAACTGTAAAATGTAAAATAAATTAATTCACATTTCAGTTGACACATTTTGTTCTCTAGCAACAAAAACATCCCATAATAACAAAACACTTGTGTCACTAGAAGGTATATTTATTTACATTTGATACAGAGAAAGACAGGTGGAAGCACCTGAACATGTAAGTGATGTCAGAGTCTGACAGACTGATGGTCAGAGAGGATGTGGACGCGCCGCAGGCACCGAAGAGTTAACATCATCACACCTGTTCAGTGGTGCCAAAAACTTAACGAGCTCGTTGAGTGGGGAACCAAAAACTTCAATCTTGCCTCCTGTTTCCATGGAAACAATCTTGTCCAACATCAACTATTTCCCTGCTGTCACTCTGATTGGTTGGAGTTAAAGATCTTGGCCAGCAGCGAGACGTTTGATTGGCTCTTCTGCTGTAGGAGGCGGGCCTTATCCAGGTGCTTCTGGGAAATGGAGTCTTTCTTCATCTTCTTCTTCTTCATCTGGATCTCCTCCTCTGTCTGATGCTGAGTGAAGTCCCATGTCCTCTCGTCCACCTGAGAGAGACGTATAAAGTTTTAAAACAAACACAACTGTGAGCCCACCTGAACCTACAGGTGGACTCACCTGTAGGTTCAGGTGAGTCCACCTGAGTCCACCTGTAGGTTCAGAATTTACCTGTTGTCCGTCTTTCTGCCTCTTCCTCCTCAGCTTGTCCAGATGAGCGCTTTTATCTACGTTGTTCAGGTAGAAGTTTGTCTCTCTCTTCGCCTGAGACACTTCAGTCCTCAGTCTCTGCTGGAGGACAGTCTGCTCGTAGGCCAGACGCTCACTCAGGTGAGTCCACTGGAATCTGTGCAGGTACTACAGAGACAGAGAGACAGAGAGACAGAGACAGTGATGTCACACAAGAGCTGCTCACCAGATGAGTCAGAACGAACCTCAGCATCGATGAACTCTCAGGTGTAATAATCGTGACAGGTGAGGCCGTCAGGTGTCGCCGGGCAGACTGTACCTTGATGGACCACAGGTCGGAGGAGAATCGTTGGCGTTTCCTGGTTCCCATCGGCGTGTTGTGGAGAGACGTGGCGACTCGCTTTGCCACCCGTTTATCTCTGAACTCCACCCATCCCTCAGTGAAGTCACACCTCCTCAAGCCCGACTTCCTCTTCCTCTTCCTCACCTGGCCGTCTGAGGATCAATGAATCACTGATCAGACCGTCCTAGGTTTGTTATTAACCCTTTAGTGACTGAATGTCTCAGTTTAGTCTCTTTTCTTCTTCCTGTTGTGATAACTGTGTGTGTGTTGATGCATGTGTCCTAAATGTAGTCCAGATTGTGTATTTGAGTGTAATCAGTGAATTTGCAGCTCAGCTCCTACAATAAGTCTAAAATACACTGTGGAAACTAAATAGTTACATTCAGACTGTTCAGGTCCAAAAATGCTCCATTGAAACCCATTCAAACTGACATTTTTGATCCCACAGCCATCAGAGCAGAAAAACAGGACTTGTATTATTTCTGGGTGTCATTCTGGGCTTTTGACTCTGAATTTGTCATTTTGACTATTTTCCACCTGATGAGGTCATTTTGACCATATTTGGCATATGGAGGAAATACATGCTATTTCCACTAGGTGACCTGTCACAGTCAATGTAGCTGCTGATCACTGACATATCCCAGACTGTCAGCAGCTACACTCACACACTGACATATCCCAGACTGTCAGCAGCTACACTCACACACTGACATATCCCAGACTGTCAGCAGCTACACTCACACACTGACATATCCCAGACTGTCAGCAGCTACACTCACACACTGAGGAGGAGGAGACTCAACATCATTCATTATTTCATCTAAAACATAGTGGCATCATGAGAAAAACCTGACATTTACAGGGTTAAGATTCTGAAAATTAATGACGATTTGATATTTATGATTAGGACTGATGTTGGTTAAAATGAAATTTAAGTCAGTAGAAAATCCCGTTAAGGTTTAATATTATTTAAAGCTCATTTGTTGCTCAGAGCGATTCGGCCGTGTGAAGCACTAAAGGGTTAAAACAAACAAGAACATGTCAGTTATATAAATACTGTAAATATTTGTGTTCTCTATAATAAATAAATTAGTTAAAAAAATTATTGTGGGGGCGCCTTGTGGCCCAGTGCATAGAGTGGGCGTCCCACATACAGAGGCCGCGGGTTTGATTCCAGCCTTGGGCCTTTGCTGCATGTGCCCCCCCCCTTACACTTGTGCTGTGCTTTAAATTAAAGGCAAAAACGCCCAAAAAATATCTTTAAAAAATAATTAATTAAAAGAATAATAGTAATTGTGTATTTGTACAGGAAGTGGCTTCAGAATGAGACAGGAAGTACCTTCGGGCTGTAGGAAGATGCGTCCGATCTCGCCATACGCTGACAGCAGGTTCCTCAGGTGTTTGGGGCGGAGCCTCGGGGGGATGTGACCCAGGTAGATGATACCTGGAACACACTTCCTGTCTGGACAGGAAGTCACTGCAACACCTTTCTGTTTAGATGCCGCCTTCTTCTTCTTCGTCCCTGCTGCATCGTCATCTTCATCTTCATTGTCATCGTCATCGTCATCTCCGTCTCTCTGCTCGCCGTCTTCAGCTGCAGAACAAAATTTTACGGAGGGACACAAACTGAACGTTCCTGAAGACTTCAAAATAAAAGCCCAGTCCCAGTTAACCCCTGCAGTCCCTTTGACCAGCTCTGTATGGTTTCCATGGTTACCCTGCAGTTGATTTCTACAGCGTATATTTTTATATAAATATTTATACTTATATGTATATATGTAAATGTGTATATGTATGTGTATGTGCATATATATATTTATATGCAGATATGTGTAAACGTAAATGTATTTATATGCATATATGTGTAAACATATATGTATTGATATGCATATATGTGTAAATGTATATTTATTTATATGCATATACATGTAAACGTATATATATTTATATGCATATACATGTAAATGTATATTTATTTATATCCATATACATGTAAACGTATATATATTTATATGCATATATGTGTAAACGTATATTTATTTATACACATACATCCAGTTTTTCACAGACTGAAAACCTGCACCGAATAAAACTGTTCATTCATTCATCACCTTCATCCTCAGTTCGTCTCTCCTCCTCCTCCTCTCTGTGGGCCGTGCTCCTCCTCTCCTCCTCCTCTCTGTGGGCCGTGCTCCTCCTCTCCTCCTCCTCCTCTCTCGTCTCCATCTCTATGCAAAATAAACACAAACACTCTTCTGTTTCGTTTTTTTTGCAGAGAAGAGCCTGATCGGACTCTGAGTGACTCTGAACTCTGAGACGAGAAACTCTGAGTTTTGGGGTCCAGATCAGCTGATCTGAATCCGTCCAATCAGCTGTGAGCGTGTTCACTCTGAATTCGGCGCGTGCACGACCTTGATAAAAAGCCACGAAGCAGTGAGGGAGAGAATAAATGCTGGTCTTCATCTGGGTTCAGGCCCTCAGGGGGAAAACGCTCTCTGAAGCAGCTGAAAATGAAATCTATAAAAACATCGTTCAGAAAGGTCGACGGATTTCACTCCGCCGTGATCGTAGGCCGACCTCACTTTGGTTTGATTCGCATTTGACGTTAAACGGAGTAAATTTTCGTTCGGCGGCCGTTTGAACGTGTAGTCGTTTAAAGGCCAACAGGATGCTGTTTGGACACATAAATGTCCTCTGGACTCATGTCCTGCTGAGGACATTCATATTTAATATTGATATAAAGCTCACAGCAAAAACAAGTCAAGTCAGTTTTATTTATCGAGCCCATTATCACAAACACAGTCTGCCTCAGAGGGCTTTACAGCAGGCACCCTCCTTCTGCCCTCAGACCCTCACATCACCTGAGGAACAACTCCCGAAAAACAAGCCCTGTAAGAGAGGGGGAGAGAGGAAGAGGAAGAGCAGCAGAGGATGATGAGGGATCCCTCTTCAGGACGGACGAGTGATAGATGTCGTAAATAACAAATGAAATACAATCATCAAAAGGAAAGAGAAAGGGGGGGGGGGGTTGATTATTGATTTGGTTTTATTTTTGTTTATTGTATGTTGGTATTTGAGCTTTTTGGATGTTTTTTAAATTTAATTTATTATTGGAGTTTTGTTTTATTTTATTGTTTTTAATATGTTAATTTCATATTTTATTTCCTGTTTATTTTATCCATACTGGAGTCATTGATTTGTAGACTAAAATCTTGGTGTTGTGTATATGAAAATTCACTAAAATACTAAAAAAATAACATTTGAGTTTCACTCAGCCAACAGAAAGGCGCTGTGTGAGATTAGATATGTGCGGCCGCAGAATGTCACTGAGATGAATGATTTAGTGTAATAAAAAACTGTGCCATTATAACAAATATTCATCAGGAATGAGAGCACATCCAATCGAGATCTGTAAATCCTCTCCTGACGTAAGACGCTGTGTAATAATTCTGCTTCAATATCGATCGGATTGCAAAAATACGGACAATCAGTGTCTGACAGTTTGCTTCAGGTGGGAGGAGACAGGTAAACTCTGTGTTTCTTCTGGAAAACCTGCCAGCAAGCAGGTTATGTTCAGAGAGTCAATTACCATGGTGACTGACTCAGAGTCTGTTACCATGGTGACTGACTCAGAGTCTGAGTTAACTCTTTCTGGAACAGATATCGGAGTTCCTCTCGTCTCAGAGGTTTCACCTGTTTTTCTTTATGTTCTTAATGTTCTTCTTAAAGTTACAGTAACTTTCTCGACAAGCATCAAAAAAAGTTAACTTTCGTGTTACTATATCACGTCACATTTTCATAAAAAATGTTGCGTAATCTCAGTCCTCAACAACATGTTGTGAATGTTGCTTTGAAAATGTTCTTCCTTTGTTCTCATTTAACATTGTGGGAATGTTTATAAAAGAACGTTTCTCTGATCTGTCACCTCTCAACATCACCAAAACATCCTCAGAGCTGCAGCTCAAACGTTTCGTCTCAGTCAGTATTTAACCTCCCAGGAACATTTTTAGAAATGATAAACATACTTAAAATTAGATTAAAACGTTTTCTCGAAAACATTATTGTAACTTGTAGGTAACGTTAGCCAGTGTTGTGGGAACGTTCCCTGCTGACCGTCTTACAGCGTGACAACGAAACATGTTGCTCGAACGGAAACCAAATGGAGTGAAACGTTGTGATGCTGAAGAGCCGTGGACATTTCGCTCACAGGTTTGATCCCCTCAGAGAGGCGGAGCCGAGACAAACTCACCTGTGTGACCTGTGTGTTCTCCTGATCCGCCTCAGCGTCCAAACAGAACCAGAGAGAACAGCAAGAACCCGCTTCAGTCCAGTTGCTCGCTCCTCAAACCGTCAGCCTGAAACACCAAAACAATCAGTGATGACAAAATATCAACACATGAAAATATTTTAAAAATTAACATACAAAATAATAATAAAATATTAAAAATAAAATATCCAAATATAAAAATACAAGATGATAAAAAATCAAAACATTAAAATATTCATAATAATAATGAAAAATCAAAGTATGAAAATACTAATAGAAAATCTAAATCTGAAAATTTTAATAATAATAAACATCCAAATATAAAAACAGAAAAAAACAACAACATGAAAATATAAAATATTAAAATATGAAACAGAGAAAATCAGTTCTGATGTTTAAATGAAGGAAAGAAAATAAACACGAGCTGACGTATTGATAACGTATTGATGACATAATATTTATTATATAATTGTTGTAAATCCCTGACGGTGACGATAGACCTCAATAAGTGATTATTCCGTGTTTTCAGCTCGGTCCGTCCGTCACTAACGGAGGCAGATATTTCATGAACAGGATCGTCGCTGTAGTTACGAGGTTGTTCTGCACTTATTCGTCACCGGTTCTCTTCTCCCTCCGTCTCTGTAAAAGAAAGATTTGCTTTGAAGTCAAACGTGTCTGTTGTCCCGTCTGAGAGCGTGTGGAATAAAGTTTTGTTTGAATGGGAGTTTCCGGTAACGGAGAACCTGTCGATGAAAAGTCGAGCGCTCGATGGGCCGTCCGCAAAAATCTGATCTGTATAAAAGTCCGACATGAATATTTTAGATGTAAACCAAAAACTTTCACCTTTTCTCATAAATCTGAGAATTTAAATTACATCTGAACTCGATGACATCGTCCAGATTTCACCGTTTCGTTTCTCCTCCGATCACAACGTTCATTTTTCCGGATGAAGTTTTCTTCGTTCATCGTCTCGATTCATTCGTGATCCCGTGAGAAAGTCAGGTCGGTGACTCCACGTTCACTCTCCGTTTCAGGATGTAAAATGTAAAAAAGATCACAGACAACAGTCTGTACAAACTGAAAACAGTCTGAATGTGACGCTGTAATTTACAGTAATTATCGTTGTTATTACATAAGTGAATATTGGACACAGACGACGTTCACGATCATATTTCACATTTAACTGCAGACGCGACGCCTCCGAAAACAGAGAGATGTGTTAATGCTGCAGGATTTATACACGTATATTTACGTGTATATGTGTATACTTATACACACATATACATATATACTTATACACACACACACACACACATTTATATATGCTGCTAGTATTTGGAGTTTTTATTGTTTTTTTTTTAAATTATTGTTAAGAATATCGATCAGTAACACGGAGAGGCGGGAAATCCTTCGCCAATACCTGATCACCGGTGATTTCCGGTGATTTCCGGTGATCTCCGGTGATTTCCGGTGATCTCCGGTCTGAAGCTGTGAATTATTGATCAGAATGTTTCAGTCTGACTGATGAAGATAATCGATCACTCTGATTATTATCTGACGATCGTCTGTGATCAATAATGTCTCAGCTGAGAGGAAGCACACAGAAACAGACACGAGCTGGACTCAGAACCAGTTTAACCAGTTTAACCTGCTCCAATCGATCAGCAGCACGAGCCTCAAACACCACACACCCGCAACTGATGATCAATCACCAATAATCGATAAACCTCACCTTCAGTCTGACTGGAAATCCTCACCGACACTCGACACGCGCGCTGGAGCTTTAGTCGCGACTTGATGACGAAACGGAGCGATGTAAACATCTGATATCCAACTTCCGGTTAAGCCTTCACAATAAGAGTTTGCGAACTCGGCGATAAACAAAAGCCCTGCAGTTACATTTATTAAAAGTTATAATTCAAATAAAGATAACGTTTGTTTACTTTAAAGTCTTTCCGAACAAAAACAACAACAAAAAATGTCCAGTTTAACCCAAAATAATTTTTTTTATAAAATCCTGGGTTTTTTCACTTGACATAAACATTAACACATTTTTACAGACAATTAAAAAAAACCTCTTTAAAAAGAAGAAAGAAAATTGCACAGAAAATTCCTTAAAACGTTAATGAAAAAAAACAAAAGTCAAATAATAAATAAATAAATAAATCAATAAATAATGTAAAAACAACAACAAATAACAAAAACAATAAACAATGCCAACAGCTCTTACTTTGAAAAGTCGAACCGGACGATGCTCTGAGATGAAAGGCATGCTGGGAAACGGGAGTTAACCGAAGCTAACGTTAGCATCGTGTAGCTTCAGTATGAAACGGTCCGTTTCCACTTTGTCCCTCAGTCCCGGCGTGAGGACAAAACTGGTGTCCTCTGGATTCCGGTTCACCGAAGACCTGAAGGACCTGAAACCACTGCAGCTCAGCGCAGGTAACACACACACACACACACACACACACACACACACACAGAAACACACAGAAACACACACTCACAGACACAGACACACACACACACACAGAAACACACACACACACACACACACACACACACACACACACACACACAGAAACACACAGAAACACACACACACACAGACACAGACACACACACACACACACACACAGAAACACACACACACACACACAGAAACACACACAGACACACACACAGAAACACACACACACACACACACACACACACACACACACACAGACACACACACACACACAGAAACACACACAGACACACACACAGAAACACACACACAGACACACACACAGAAACACTAACACACACACAGACACACACACAGACACACACACACACAGAAACACACACAGACACACATACAGACACACACACACACACACACACACACACACACACACACACACACACACACACACACACACACACACACACACACACACACACAGACACACACACACAGACACACACACAGACACACACACACACACACACACACACACACACACACACAGACACACACACACACACACACACACACACAGACACACACACACACACACACACACACACAGACACACACACACACACACACACACACACACACACACACACAGACACACACACACACACACACACACACACACACACAGACACACACACACACACACACACACAGACACACACACACACACACACACACACACACACACACACACACACACACACACAGACACACACACACACACACACACACACACACACACACAAACACACACACAGACACACACACACACAGACACACACACAGACACACACACAGAGACACACACACACACAGACACACACACACACATACACACACAGACACACACACACACACACACACACATACACACACACACACACACACACACACACACATACACACATATACCCGGCTCGTATAAAACGAATTTAGCATTTAAAGTTAAAATGTCAGTTTGTCCCGTATTTAAAGGTAAAATGGTATACACTGGTATTAACAGGTATTAATACTTATAAACAGGAAATAGCAGGTATTAACGGGTATAAACAGGTATAAACAGGTATTAATACTTATAAACAGGAAATAGCAGGTATTAACGGGTATAAACGGGTATAAACAGGTATTAATACTTATAAACAGGAAATAGCAGGTATTAAGGGGTATAAACGGGTATAAACAGGTATTAATACTTATAAACAGGAAATAGCAGGTATAAACAGGTATTAATACTGATAAACAGGAAATAGCAGGTATAAACGGGTATTAATACTTATAAACAGGAAATAGCAGGTATTAACGGGTATTAACGGGTATAAATGGTATTAGCAGGTATTAATACTTATACACAGGAAATAGCAGGTATTAATGGGTATTAACGGGTATAAACAGGAAATAGCAGGTATTAACGGGTATAAACGGGTATCAATACTTATAAACAGGAAATAGCAGGTATTAACGGGTATAAACGAGTATTAATACTTATAAACAGGAAATAGCAGGTATTAACGGGTATAAACGGGTATAAATGGGTATTAATACTTATAAACAGGAAATAGCAGGTATTAACGGGTATAAACGGGTATTAATACTTATAAATAGGAAATAGCAGGTATAAACGGGTATAAACGGGTATTAATACTTATAAACAGGAAATAGCAGGTATAAACGGGTATTAACAGGTATTAATACTTATAAACAGGAAATAGCAGGTATGAACAGGTATTAACGGGTATAAATGGTATTAGCAGGTATTAATACTTATACACAGGAAATAGCAGGTATTAATGGGTATTAACGGGTATAAACAGGAAATAGGAGGTATTAACGGTATAAACGGGTATTAACAGGTATTAATACTTATAAACAGGTAATTGCAAGTATTAACGGGTATAAACGGGTATTAACAGGTATTAATACTTATAAACAGGAAATAGCAGGTTTTAACGGGTATTAACAGGTATTAATATTTATAAACAGGAAATAGCAGGTATTAACGGGTATAAATGGGTATTAATACTTATAAACAGGAAATAGCAGGTATTAACGGGTATAAACGGGTATAAATGGGTATTAATACTTATAAACAGGAAGTAGCAGGTATTAACGGGTATAAACGGGTATTAATACTTATAAATAGGAAATAGCAGGTATAAACGGGTATAAACGGGTATTAATACTTATAAACAGGAAATAGCAGGTATAAACGGGTATTAACAGGTATTAATACTTATAAACAGGAAATAGCAGGTATGAACAGGTATTAACGGGTATAAATGGTATTAGCAGGTATTAATACTTATACACAGGAAATAGCAGGTATTAATGGGTATTAACGGGTATAAACAGGAAATAGGAGGTATTAACGGGTATAAACGGGTATTAACAGGTATTAATACTTATAAACAGGTAATTGCAAGTACTAACGGGTATAAACGGGTATTAACAGGTATTAATACTTATAAACAGGAAATAGCAGGTTTTAACGGGTATTAACAGGTATTAATATTTATAAACAGGAAATAGCAGGTATTAACGGGTATAAACGGGTATTAATACTTATAAACAGGAAATAGCAGGTATTAACGGGTATAAATGGGTATAAACAGGTATTAATACTTATAAACAGGAAATAGCAGGTATTAACGGGTATAAACGGGTATTAACAGGTATTAATACTTATAAACAGGAAATAGCAGGTATGAACGGGTATTAACGGGTATAAATGGTATTAACAGGTATTAATACTTATACACAGGAAATAGCAGGTATTAATGGGTATTAACGGGTATAAACAGGAAATAGCAGGTATTAACGGGTATAAACGGGTATTAACAGGTATTAATACTTATAAACAGGAAATAGCAGGTTTTAATGGGTATTAACAGGTATTAATATTTATAAACAGGAAATAGCAGGTATTAACGGGTATAAACGGGTATAAACGGGTATTAATACTTATAAACAGGAAATAGCAGGTATTAACGGGTATAAATGGGTATAAACAGGTATTAATACTTATAAACAGGAAATGGCAGGTATGAACGGGTATAAATGGTATTAACAGGTATTAATACTTATACACAGGAAATAGCAGGTATTAATGGGTATTAACGGGTATAAACAGGAAATAGCAGGTATAAACGGGTATTAACAGGTATTAATACTTATAAACAGGTAATTGCAAGTATTAACGGGTATAAACGGGTATTAACAGGTATTAATACTTATAAACAGGAAATAGCAGGTTTTAACGGGTATTAACAGGTATTAATACTTATAAACAGGAAATAGCAGGTATTAACGGGTATAAACGGGTATTAACAGGTATTAATACTTATAAACAGGAAATAGCAGGTATTAACGGGTATTAACAGGTATTAATATTTATAAACAGGAAATAGCAGGTTTTAACGGGTATTAACAGGTATTAATACTTATAAACAGGAAATAGCAGGTATAAACGGGTATTAACAGGTATTAATACTTATAAACAGGAAATAGCAGGTATTAACGGGTATAAACGGGTATTAACAGGTATTAATACTTATAAACAGGAAATAGCAGGTATTAACAGGTATAAAAGGGTATAAACGGGTATTAACAGGTGTTGAAGAACATTAAAAAGCATTTCAGCACAAAACAACAGTGTTGCTTCAATAAAAGTGAGCACTGACAGAAATTATGTTTAGTGAATGAGTGAATATCGATGAGCTGTTTGCAGTTTTATTACTGCATTACTTCACAGTAACAGCTGTCCTGCAGCTCTGAGACTCTAAAGTTGATGCAGCAGATCTAAACTGTATAATCAATAACTATATTTA